>NW_019744129.1:169447-256721 GCF_002891405.2 Cryptotermes secundus
CGGACCATTGAAGAAATTGTCGAGCTGTCGGGAGTGACTTGGAGCTCAGTTCAGCGAATTTTGACAGAAGATTTGGGAATGAAAAGGGTGGCTGTGAAATTCGTGCCACGACTGCTGACAGCTGAACAAAAACAAGGTCACGTGGAAGCATGCTGTGCTTTGAAAGAAGAGTCCTGAAATGATCAAAACTTTTTTTTGTTTCCTCGAATGAAAAGAGACATGAAAGGAAAGCGTTTTGCTGATGTTGCTGAGGTGAAGGAAAAAATGACAGAGGCGCTGTCAAGCATCTCAAAAGATGAATTTAGACAATGTTTTGGAAAATGGAATAAAAGACTAGACAAGTGTATTAGTAGTGTAAGTGGAGAGTACTTTGAAGGGGATTGAAGGTTCGTGCTTAAAATTTGAATAAATAAGTTAAAAAAAAAGTTCGGTTTCTTTTGGGTACTCCCGCGTTAGTCACAAAAATATATGTATATTAATTGAGTTAGTAGCATATTGTCCCTTCTGGTTGTAGGAAAAATCATTGTGCTAAATTGTTTTTAATGCAGAAAAATATCAGACTATTGTATTCAAGAAAATTATGTAATCTTACATATAAACATAATGCACTTTCCTTAACAGAGACTTTGAAATTGTAGAAATATAATGAAAGGCATTTTCATGTCATGTGTCAGAACTTTGGCCCACGTGGTAGCTAAACTCAGTGCTAATAATAAGCATCCTATCCTTGATAATGTTGCACATAAGTGAATCTACAAGATATTATCGTAAAACTATTTTAGTTTATTTATTGTGTGCTTTATTAACATCTTTTATGATTAAGAATTTCTGGCTTTTTGAAGTTTAGAAGCTATTATGATAATTCCAACATCATTACACACTCATAGTTATATCCATGTTTCAAGTAATAATATTCTCTGTTAGTGGAATTAACATTTAGCTTAAAATTCTTAAATATTTTATTCTTTTCATATTCAGGGACCAAGAACAGTGGAAGCCTCTTATTGCAGATCGTTGTTTCCTAACATGGCTGGTAAAGATTCCATCAGAGCAGGAACAACTTCGGGCAAGGCAGATATCTGCTATGCAGATCAACAAGTTGGAAGAACTTTGGAAGGACAATGCTGATGCTACCTTTCAGGATTTAGAGAAACCGGGTGTTGATGAAGAGCCTCAACAAGTATTGCTGAGGTATTTGGAGTGAAATTTCATTACTTTTCTCCATTTATATGAGAATATTTAATGTGAATTAATGTATTCTGTGCTTTAGGTATGAAGATGGTTATCAGTATCAGAACATCTTTGGGCCGTTGGTGAAGTTGGAAGCTGACTATGACAAGAAACTAAAAGAGTCGCAGACACAAGAAAATATTGAGGTCCGTTGGGATGTGGGACTCAACAAGAAGACAATTGCATACTTCACACTCGCAAAAACTGATGGAGGTAAGATTGACTTTTTTGATTATATCTTTAACTCTTTTAGTGTAGATCAGTTCCATTTGACAGTGTTTGGTGCAAGAATTCTGTCTTCTGGGATATAATGCCATATAATCCAGTAAGTCAACTGACATTTCAGAGATTGGCTTTTGCCATACTACATGGTGTTATATCCCAGAAGATAGAACTCTCGTCCTTATCTGTTGCAATTCAAAAACATGAAGATGTAGGACATACTGCAGAGATCAGTCTGTGTCACCACTTCTTTGCTCGTCTGCATCACCTGTATTCTTCTTTGAAGAGACAGTACATTTTACTGTGTAAGCCTGACGGTCCAGTCAACACGTGTCCCTAACCCCTAATACAGTATCATGTATGATGGTGTCACTTCCAGGGCTTTTGTACATTGTCTCCTGGGAAACATGGAACTTGTCTTTACTTTTTTCAAGTACAAACTCAAGCACTTAATTTTCTGCATATTTATACAAGGGTTGGAACTTTAATAGTGGCAACACTGCTGTAAAGATGCCATGCAAGAGATCCAAATAATGTCGCTTGTACCACACATAAGTTACATACCTACCTTACCTCAGAGCAAATGAACTCTCCCTTCCCACATCACGTGCATGCGCAGAGACGAGAAGAGCAGAGCCTTGTGTTAGCTGGCGGTCTTAATGTAGTGTTGTCACGATGTTTTCGAAACAGGAACAACGGAGTTGGATCAAGATTGAATGTGCCAGAGGCCATACAGCACGACAGTGTCATCAAGGTCTTCAAGAGGCTTGCGGGGAATCTGCAGTGCCTTACAGAACAGTGGCAAGGTAGGTAAAAGCCTTCAACGAGGGACGCTAAAATGTGGCAAACATGCGTTGGCGAGGTCATCCTAGTGTCAGTGAAGAAGTGTATGCTCTTTCCGCCTTACTGGAGAGTGATCAACGCCATACGATTTGTGGGCTGGCCCGAGAGACAGGATTAGCACGTACGACTGTGCCTCACATTATGAAGGAACACCTGGGCATGAGAAAAATTGCATCACAATGGGTTCCACACGATTTGACAGAAATGCAGAAGTGGCAAGCTGTGGCTGATTTGTTCAATCGATGGGGCTGGGAAGTGCTGTACCATCCACCATAATCCCCGGACTTAAGCCCTTGTGTCTTTTGACTTGATTCCTAGGATGAAGGAACCTCTTCGTGGCATTCGCTTCAGAATTGTTTCAGAGATTCTTCAGGCAGTAGACCGCTTCTTTCGAACTATCAACACAACAGGTGCTGCTAAAGGTATCCTGTGACTTCCACATCACTGGCAACATGTTGTACGCAGTGCTGGTGGCTACATTGAAGGACAGTAAAACTTCGAATCATTCATCTATTTTATATCAGTTGTAAATAAATAGTTGCCACTATTAAAGTTCTAACCCTTGTTTCTTTGATAGAGTCCATTTTCCCAATATACTGTCTGTTCTAGAACAGGATATATGTTGCCATATAAGTATGTATATCAATTATAAAGTTTCTCTTTAATACGGTGCTCCCCCTGAAGATGGTCTTATGTGAACAAAATATGTTGGGTTGTTTTAACAACATGTAATCAATACAAGAGAAATAAACTGGATGTACTTAGATAGTAATTTACATCATGTTCTAGAACTTGTATCCTTGTTTGAACCACAAGAATTTTTTCATGTGTAGTTGGCACACTTTTAATTTTCCCCAATGACCATTAATTGAAATGTGAGATTTGAGTTTCTCACACCGGAGACTATGAAGATGCGATGCCATACACACAGTTAGGTGTTTGCTAATATTTTGGAGGTATGTGCTGCTTCAATCTTCTCTCCTGAAGATGGTGACATCACAGCCCCCCAAAGCATTAGTAAACACTGTCTTCATTTCCATACAATGCTTATTTAGAACACTATTACTGTACTCAGATAAATCATTTGAAGTTTCAGTGTCGGTCATATGAGGTAGGTTGTTCTTCAGGATCAGAGATCAACTTTTCAATCTTGTTTGCACTTATACTACTTGTTTCCTCATAGCTCAAACAGTGAGACTGCTGATAAGCAGATATGTTGGATCCAAGTCTGTGAGGTCTAAAATTTCAGTTTTCCATCACCAGTACACATCCAATAGATGTAACAAGTAATATAATACTTGACACACAAAACAGGCCCAGTTTGTGTGTTTCAAAATCAGTGGCTTCTTTTAGTAACATCATGTGGTTAAATATTACCTACTTACTTACTCATGGAGCTGAGCTCTTCTGGAGGAGCCGCCACTTCTGCAGCTACTCAAATATTTGCAAACATTTTATGGAACCTGAAGGTTCATTACCATGTTCACAAGATCCCTCCACTGGTACCTATCCTGAGCCAGATCAATCCAATCCATACCATACCATCCTATCTCTAAGATCCATTTTAATATTGTCCACCCACCTATGCCTTGGTCTTCCCAGTGGTCTCTTTCCTTCTGGCTTTCCCACCAATATCCTATATGCATTCCTCCTCTCCCCCATTCATGCTACATAACCTGCCCACCTCATCCTCCTTGGCTTGATCATTCTAATTATACTTGGAGAAGCGTACAAGTTATGAAGCTCCTCATTATGCAGTTTTCTCCAATCTCCTGTCACTTCATCCCTCTTCGGTCCAAATATTCTCCTCAACACCCTGTTCTCAAACACCCTCAGTCTGTGTTCCTTCCTTAATGTCGGAGACCAAGTTTCACATCCATACAGAACCACAGGCAAATTTGTAGTTTTGTGTGTTCTAATTTTTATGTTTTTGGACAGCAGACGAGAAGACAAAAAGTTCTGGACTGAATGGTAGCAAGCATTGCCCGAGTTCAATCTTCTCTTAATTTCCTCCTGAATCAGGTTTTGATCTGTTATCGTTGTTCCCAAATATCTGAACTGTCTACTTATGCACATTAAACACAGGTATTTCATCCAGCCTACACTGAATATTGATTATGCCCTACTCTAGTGGTTACGAAAGCAGCTGATGATGTGAGAGGGGTTAATCTTGTTCTGGTTTACCTTTGTTTTGTCAGTTTGCTGCAGTAATTTGTCTTTTTCCTTCTTAGACATGAAGCTGATGCATGGAGATGAATTGCGTCTACGCTACCTGGGAGAACTACACAAGCCATGGTCAGGAGTGGGTCATGTGATCAAGATCCCAGATAATTTTGGTGAAGAAGTGGGAATTGAATTGAAAAACAACAGTGGTGCCCCCACTGATTGCATTTCACACTTTGTTGTTGATTTCAATTAGAAATCTACTTCATTTGATAGGTTAGTGTGCTTTTAATAATGTAACTATATATTGTTCTATTGGCCACGCCATAGCTCAAGCGGTTAAGTTGCTGGCTTCCCACTGCGGCGGCCCGGGTTAGATCCCGGGTCTGGTCAAGTGGGATTTGTGGTGGACAAAGTGGCACTGGGGCAGGTTTTCTCTGAGTACTCCAATTTCCCCTGCCAATCTTCATTCCACCAAATGCTCCACAATCACCCTCACCCATCATCTGGGGCTGGTACAATAGGCCAGAAGTGGCCGCAGTGCAAGGGACTTAGTCCCACCCCACTAGCACTAAAAAAATATATTATTCTTATGTCTGCTCTTGGTTACATCTGTTAATCACAATTTATATCCTTCAGATATATTTTATACTGATCTAACACAGTGATTCCAATAGTCCTGTTGAAACATTTCTGTTGCTCTTGTTTGGGAGGTCTCGGGCATTTTGTCCTATTGTATTGTTTCTCATTTTGTGGGCAGGAAAGGTTGATAAATGCAGTTAATAAAGTGAGTAGGGAGGTCAAGAATTCTGTTGTGGAGGGTTCTAAGTGATTGGTGTGTTAATGATGCCACATCCATGAATGTGACTCAATTTGTAAGCTACTAGGTGGTTCAAATATGACCAGGACTGATTAAAAAAAAAAAAACCATAATTGCCAAACACTTACTTGCACATGTCAGTCTTCAACATACTCCCCTCCAAAGTCAACACATTTTTTCCAACTTTCTGGAAGCATCCTGATGCCCCCCCAAAGAAAGATTTGTGGTTGGCGGCGTATCCACTCCCGAACAGTCTGGATGATGGCGTCGTGGTCCACAAACCACATGCCTTGCAAGTCTGATTTGACCCTTCCGAACAGGTAGAAATCACTTGGGGCCAAACCGGGACTGTATGGTGGATGTGTCAGAAGGTTCCATTTCAATTTCTGAAGGGTTTCCATTGTTTTGGCAGTATGGGGGTGTGCATTGTCTTGAAGGAAGGCTACCCGCTTTCCACCTGTCTTCCGCTTGGATCGGATCTTACTCCAAGTTCCTTCATAGTGATGCGCCTATTCTCACAAATAAGTACATCTGCACGATCAATGTTCAGCTTGGTGATGGATGTTCGCGGCCAACAATCATGCGATTCATTCTCCATGCGCTCTCTGCCCTCTCTGAAGCACTTACACCACTCAAACACACAGGTCTGTGAGAGACACTCTTCCCCATACTGTTGTTGGAGTCTGGTGAATTTCAGCGGACGGGACATTTTCTCCAATGAGGAATTTGATCACAATGCGTTGTTCCACACTCAGCAGTACCTTCTGTTCTCTCATCACTCTAGCAACTTCCAGACAGGACTGAACAGGTTCTAACCCTAACAGGAGGGAGGGTGGATGTTGTGGCTTCACTCTTGCAAGGTCGCACAGCTGCTGTGCAGTGTGGCTTGTTTACAAAAAAATCAGTCCCAGTCATATTTGAACCACCTTGTATATCTATTTCCATAATCCTGGGCCATGCATGATTCATACCTCATTATTTGAGGTGGAAAAAGAAGGCAGAAATCTTACATTTTATTCCTACAGAATAAAATTAAATATCATCATCATCATCATTCGCAGTATTTTGCTTGTTGAGACCTGTTAAAGCTATTATGAAACAATCCTTTCATCATTTCACAGGTCTTCCTCAACTTCTGTCCTTTGCTTGATATTTTTAAGATTTGTTTTTCTTTCTTTTTTTAATCATATGAGAGCTCATCAGTGTGTTCTCTCCAATTTCTGTATTCTGTAAATTTGAAAGTTTGTAGTTCTTTTGTAATTTCCTCTTTTATGGTCTGAAAGGTTATACGTCAGCGTGAAGTTTGAGTTATGTGTCTGTCTCAGCTTTCATCATATTGTAACATGTTTCGAGTTCGAATCCTGTCGGTCACATGTGTAAGTCCAATCCCACTTCTGACACCAATGTAACATGTTTTGTTATTGAAGACGCCGTTTGGATTGTTAATTGGTTTATTTAACAACCTACAAGTCTCGGCTACAATTAATTACAACACTGTTGCGGGGTTTCACACTTTATAGCCCTATTCGCAATAATCAATTCACTCTGTTCTCAGTAGTCTACACGTATTAATTACGATACGGGAGCTATACAAGTGTCACTGTATCACACACTCAATTATTACTCAGTTATCACAAACTATCACTGATTATCACACACAATTCCGGTTCTTCTTTCCACGATGGCTGCTATATTCCAGCTCAACTCTTAATGGCTCACTGCTGGCTAGATTCCAACTCAACTCGTTGGCTGCTGCCTTGAGAACTCACTTCGGCGGCTGTGTATTTCCCTTATATAGTCGCAGTGTTTGCCTGTTACGTAGTGAGTACTGCTGTTGCCTGACGCCGTGTCGACACCGGCGTTGCATGCCTCGTCACAGTAGGAAGCGGTGCCATGTAGCCTGGGGGGGGGCTACATCACCGTGGCCAGAGCTGCCACATCACTGCTGGGGGAGGGAGGGGTTGTCCTCTATTGAGCAACATGTCACAGTATGTTGTACTGTATACTGTATAGCATATCAGAGTGCCTGGGCTAAATAGGATAAATGGGGTAGCAAATTATAGACAAATGTTTACCTACGTGGACTTTACTATACATTTCATTTAAACACATCTAATCAGCCTAACTAGTTTCCTGGGTACACAAAATTTGGTGAGAATATTGCACAGTACTGACCCCCTAACTGAATTATAGGCTTTCTTGAAGTCTGAATAGCTGGTGTACCGTCTCTTTGTACTCCCATTTTTTTCTCTAGTTTCTGACAAGTGCAAAAAATCTGATCAGTACTTGATCTGTTACGTTGAAACCCACACAGATTATCCCCAATAATTTCATCCATATATTGACTTTACCTTGAGCTAAGGATATTGGGTAAAATGTTGTATTAATTTGGCAGCAGTGATATCCCATCATAATTACTACAGTCAGTTTTGCCACCAGTGATAACTCGTGAAGTCAAAATATGTAGTTGTTTTTAATGAGTATCAGTTATGTTTTAAGTTATGTCAATAATAGTTAAAATCCAGTTTACTAATCTTATAATTACTGAATATGGCAAGATGTAGAATATTCTTGTTGTGATGGCTTTCAGGTATATGAGTGTGGAAGCTTAAGGGATACTGTGCTATGGATGGTTGAGTATTTACATGGTGTTTAAATGATTTCACATTTATTAAAAACATTTCTCTGAAAAACTGTTCAGAGATAAAGAATGGCTGTAATGTAAATGTATGTGTGACACAGTTATAATTATTTGACATAGGCAGAAATATGTAATTTACATATTTATGTTTTTATATAGATAAAAAGAAACACGAGAATAGCATAAAATATTCATTCCAGCATAGTTTTCATGCTACCCTTTGCTATATAGTTTGAATACAAATAGGTATATGAAATTAGGTCAGTATGAAAGTTCTTCTAATCCATTGACAGCTGAGACTTTCTCGTCTCAGATGAGTTCTGTCTGTATATTCTGTCTAGTTCTGTCAGAACTAGACAGAATATACAAATACTTCCTAATGTTAGTCAAAAGATGGCAAAACATGTATATTTGTCAGTGGCCATATAGCTCATCATAAAAATTCTTAATTAATACTGTAGGTTTCAGAATGTGATATTTTAGACAAAAGCATTGCTCTAAAGCGATTAGTCATTGGCTTCCCACCACAGCAGCCCGGATTCGATCCCGGGTCTGGTCAAGTGGGATTTGTGGTGGACAAAGTGGCACTGGGGCAGGTTTTCTCCGAGTACTTCAGTTTCCCCTGCCAGTCTTCATTCCACCAAATTCTCCATCATCATAATCACCCAGGGCAGGTACAACAGGCCAATCAGTGGCTGCCATGCCAAGTGGACCCAGTTGGACTCCACCCCCCACTAAGCGAATTTCAGAAAAAAGAAAGCATTGCTCTGCTGTGTTGGTAATCCAGCGTATCTGAGGCATAGCAGTCAAAAAGTTAAACCCTGGTAAAATATATGAAGTAAGAAACTAAATTAAAGATATTAAGGACATAACAAACTCCAGTCTTTCCTCAGCCTGCCATTTTATTTAGTAATGCCATGAAGATTATCGATGAAATTTTGTCACCTGAGGAACTTTGATTATTTCCTTAGGTACTGAAATCCAACTTGATAACACTGTTATAAACATTCAGAGTAGATAATTCTGTAGGATATGATTAAAAGACAGTAACCATCTGTCATTTTTTTGTTTTGGCTTTATACACAGTATCTCAAAAAAGAACAGTAGATTTGTAGCTCTCAGTTGAAATATGATGTCTGCTCTCTTACCAGATGTGGTCAGAACAGATATATGTAGTTTGACCCATGTCTTTCACACAAACTTCTGGTGTTGAAATGTCCCGAAAGAGTGAGTTGGCATATGGGTAAATCCACAAGTGTCTAGTATTACAACCTGCATAACCTCTTTCATGTATTTTAAATTTATACCAGGAAATACCAGTTAACAGATTAAAATATTTTGTATGAACTGCCAGATTCAGTCAGATTGATCTGCCATTCTTTTCATGCTGGTCCCATTATAACTAAGATTGGCAGAGTTAATGTCAGTCTTGAGCTTCTAAAAGATGAGAGATTAATCATCGGATTGTAGAGAGTAAACTATTGTTTTTATTTTATTTCAGATAGCCTGGTATATTCTGTGTGTGTATGGTTTATGAAACACAAATATCTTTTGTTCACTCTCCACCTCACATCTTCACTTTGTGGGAAAACATATTTGTTGTTTCATTTATTTACTTAATCACCACTATATTTATTTTACAAGATACATGTCTTGTACTCTCATTGTGTTATCTTTATTGCAGAATGCAGTTGGCCTTAAGGAAGTTCGCAGTTGATGATTCCTCAGTGTCAGGCTATATTTATCATAGGTTACTTGGTCATGATGTAGAGGAAGTGTTGTTTCGCTGTCATCTACCAAAACACTTCTCAGCACCTAATCTTCCTGACCTGAACCGTTCCCAGGTAACAGAATTTCTGCCATATTGGAAGTGACCCTGTGAACTGAGATGGCTTTGCTATCAGTAGATGTGTGAGACTCTAAAAATTTGTTTTTAGGAATCAAAAGTGAATGTTGCGGAGGTAGTACATATCTGTCCATCAGTATGTTTGATCTCCTGAATTCTCATTCATTTTCTTATCTCATCACTAAAAATCATCATATGTGTTTAAGTTTAGGTGGCTGTATAGAACCTTTCCTTTAGTGTACTTAACTTTATATGAAGTTAATATCAGATTCTTCAGAAACAGCTGAACACACATATATCATTAGGATATATGAATTGTCTACTATTGAATATGAAAACATGATAAACAGATATAATAGCATTCAGTAAATTGCTGATCATATATGAATTATTCAGAATTATTCATACTGGAAAAGAGAAGTAGGCCTACATGTTTTTTTCTGGTATCTGAATGTGGCTTAAAAGTTCACGTAACATGGCCTAGTGTACATATACTAGAGTGTCTGTGCAGAAAATTTGAGCTGCAATTTCAGAAGTTATTTTTATTGTTCATGGTGGTTACTTGGGAGCTGGGATGGCATAGCCGGTGTATTGACTGGCTGCGGACTGGATGACAGGTTGCAGTTTGAGTCCTGGTGGGTCAGGAATTTTCTCTTCTCGTCATCCAGACCAGCTCTGGGGACCAGCCAGCCTCCTGTTGAATGGGTACAAGGGGCTCTTTCCCATGTTAAAGCTGCAGGGTCATGAAGCTGACCACTCACCTCCAGCTAGTGCTGACATCAAGAAAATGTAGATCTATACAGCCACTCCCCCATATGTCTTCATGGTGTGGTACTTAATTAGTTAAGCACAGGGACAGCTTTACCTTTATGTTGTTTACTTACATTTTAGGTCTATAGGTTCTTGGCTTATACACATCACTTTTGTTACCTTTGGAACACAGACATGGGAGATAATTGTATTCCCACTTTAGAATGGTCTGATTTTTTTTAAATTTTCCATAGATAAAGTAATGGTACCCAATCCATAACTTGAGTAAGCAATAGTGTTAACTTGAGACAAAATGAAACTACACCGTGTCACAATCAAGGTTTGTTACCAAGGTTACAATAAAACATATGGTTATGTGTTTTTTTGTCATTGCCATTAATGCTGCATTGCTTTTCATATGAGGAAATGCTGAAGGAAGAAATTGACTGTTTGATTGAATTGGGCTGGGACCCATGAAAATAACCACAAAATTATCTTCCCATGGTGTCTCCCCAAGAAAAATATGTTGTGTTTTAACCATTACCCCCCCCCCATATCTGCTTTTGGAAGGAACAATGGGATGGAAAGGCATTCAGCTTTTAAATATGACATTATGTAACACATTCATCATGCCTTTGTAGGACCCCATTGGAATTAAGATGTGTATGCAGGTCTGAGTTAATGCCCAAAAACATGAAAAATTTGAGAGAAGTTACATGTGTTTTAGTATCCCCAGAATTGCTTTTACATATTTCTTTCAGGGAAGAAAATACATAATTTTCATATTTCAAGATATTACTAGAGTAGTTATAAATGTTTGTTTCAAGTTTTGTGTGTCAGAAATATTCATTTTCACCTGTGTGTTTATATCTAACACCATGTAGCAGTCTTCCTTGAGAAGCTAATTGTCACTTAGCTAGTCAAGAAATTCTGTGCTTTTTGTGGAACCCAAAGATTCATATCTTTGTTCACAAGAGCCTACTGTGGTCTTACCCTGAGCCCTGCTTGTTCAAAAAGAATTGTAGAATTATTAAATTTATGACATGTCCCCCTCCAAATAAAATGTTCTTCAAAATATGTGCACATAAAAGTTCCCTTGTCGCAAAAAGAGGTGTTCAGTGACCCTGATATTTTAGTATTTGGGATTCATTGCATGCTTCATAATTGTGCAGGTATATGCTGTAAAACACGCAGTTCAGCGTCCACTTTCACTAATCCAAGGTCCACCAGGAACAGGCAAAACAGTCACATCAGCCACCATTGTGTATCATCTGGTGAAGCAGAGCGGTGGTTCTGTCCTTGTGTGTGCACCTTCCAATATAGCTGTTGACCAGTTGACTGAGAAAATTCACCGAACAGGGCTTAAAGTGGTGCGTCTTTGTGCCAAATCACGTGAGGCCATCGAATCTCCTGTCTCATTCCTTGCACTTCACAACCAGATACGTAACATGGATTGGTGAGAGCCATTATTTGACTTATTTTATTATCAGAAGCATGCAGCATAGTGTTGTGTGTGCTCTTTAATGTATGAAAATAAATACATTTTATTCCTGGGAGGTGACATTTTTTGAAGCAGCTGAATTATTCAAAATACAGAATGCAAATGCCTGCTAATGTTACTTGAAACTTTATTGCTAGCTGAAATGGTATTAATAGTTGGTAAAGAGAAAACAGCTTTTACATTTGTAATTTTAATAGCAAATTAGTTACTGGTCAGCCAAATGTAATGAGTTTACCATCAGAATAATATGTCCCTAGAATATCAGTGTTTTATGGAACATAATTTTAGTAAAGTTCATGTGGTATATTAAGATGTTCCAGTATACCCTTAAACTGGCGTTTATTGTGATATTTTTGTTATTAGACCGTTTGAAACCCTTAATATCAATACCATATTATTTAAATTGTGTTTAAATTTGGTTTAGTTTTAAGCCTTACACAATGATACCTCGTATGCTGTTACAGCTTGTAATTCTAGCCTCACAGAAAATAAACATCATTGTAGTCAGAAGTTAATTTCTGCCTGGTCTTAATTTTTAAGGTCAGAATATAACTTTAAAATTTCATTTTTAAAGCTTTGTTTTTATTGTGGCACAATAAGTAACAGGTTCATCTTATTGATACAAATTGTGTATTCTTATTACATTTCCATAAATGTTACTGCTAGCCTAGGATTAAAGAAAATACACACAAAGAAAATGAAATGTACTGGTCTTCATTTTAAAATACCATGACTGGTCCTGTCATAACTATGATAAAGGGGGTCATCGTACAAGAAGCTTCACTGAGCTCATGTTGTTTTCTTTGCAGTAACACTGAACTTCAGAAATTACAGCAACTGAAAGATGAGACTGGGGAACTCTCATCTGTAGATGAAAAGCGGTACCGAATGCTGAAGAAAGCTGCAGAAAAGGAGCTCCTGGAAGCAGCTGATGTGATATGCTGCACTTGTGTGGGAGCTGGTGATCCACGTCTCCAGCGGCTGAAGTTCCACTCGATACTTATTGATGAGAGTATGCAGTCCACTGAACCAGAATGTATGGTTCCAGTTGTCTTAGGAGCCAAACAGGTAATATCTTCCACAGCTTTAGTGGAGTACAGTCATGCAAACCCACCATATCATTCTGTATTTGACATATGTTCAGTCAATACTATCATGTGAAACTACTTGTACAGTTGAAATGAATATTGTGGAACTAGCTTAAGGTTACTTAAGAGGCTGGGGTTTTTATAATTATTAAAAGTATAACAGCTTATAATTCTTATGAGTGAAAACTGAACTCTTTAATACTTGTATACAATGGGTAAATCTTTGATAACTGACATGTTATGAGAAACCACTGATGCTGATCTTTGGATTGAAACACATAGGGTTATCTTAATAAAATATATAATTTACGTTGTTAGAGCTGTGTAGTGGTGGACTGTGTATGCATATATATTTTTTATTTGTTTCTACATGACATCTTGCATTTATTCAGCTGATCCTGGTAGGAGATCATTGCCAGCTGGGCCCAGTTGTGATGTGCAAGAAGGCAGCTCGTGCTGGCTTATCACAGTCACTGTTTGAGAGATTGGTTGTTCTGGGAATTCGTCCATTCCGGCTGGAAGTACAGTACCGGATGCATCCAGAATTGTCTCGTTTCCCCTCAAATTTTTTCTATGAGGGTTCCCTCCAAAATGGCGTTTGTGCAGGTTGGTATTGAAAGTGAGGAATGAATAGTTGTGAAGTTTACTTATCAGTAATTGATCATTTAAAGGAATGGAAAGTGTTGTCAGTTCATAATTTATGTAATATTTCCAGTACTATAATAAACAAGTGAATACGAAATTGAAATGGAAAACTGATATGATAGATCTGTGAGCCTGGGTAGTTAGTCAACACAGTGGTTGGTTAAGGTATGGGCAGTTAGCTTGGTTCCACATGTAGGACAACTCAAGTGCTCTCTCAGTTTGCTGTCCAGTAGGTCTCAGGGAGCCCTGACTCAGGAGTAATTTGGTTGGTGATAGAAACTGACCTCCACCTTCATTCAGCACTACGGTCAAATATGCTGGGTACAAGATGTACAAGATCTAATCCATCATTGCTATGATGAATGAATGTAATACTTTACATTTACAGAGGAACGTAAACTGACGAAGATTGAGTTCCCATGGCCACAGCAGGAAAAGCCAATGTTCTTCTATGTGACACAAGGTCAAGAAGAAATTGCTGGATCAGGGACGTCTTATTTAAACCGAACAGAAGCCTCTAATGTGGAGAAACTGACAACACGTTTCCTGCGTTGTGGTGTTAAACCTGAACAGATTGGTGTTATTACACCTTATGAAGGCCAGCGAGCTTACTTGGTGAGTTTAGTACTATTGTTATTGGAAATGTAATTTTCCGGAGTCGTGGTCTCAGTTTTGCAATACAGTGAAACACAACATACACTGAACTGAGGGGCTGCCAGATAATATGAATAACATTAAAAACACCTAGTATATATCCACACAACTTTGTTCTCAACTGTATTATGAAGTAGCATGTAAATAATATTTAATCGGTAACAACAATATCAAAAAGAAATGAAAAACTAAATTTTTATGAATAAAACAGTCACACATGCGCAGTAAAATCATAAAAGTTCATTGTTTGAAAAAGCTTGCAATTAAAGTTTTGTTTTCCAGCTTCATGTTCAGTAACAGAGTGTTGGATAACTGAAGATTGGATGATCAGGGTTCTGTTGTGTTTGTATTCATCGATCTTTTTCATTGGACATGTGCTGATAATATGCTTCAGTGATTGCAACGGAATCAGTAGTCGCTTGTTACCAGTGTAGATAAAACTGCATCAGCTTAGACTGTTGACACTGGACAGCAAAGGAAGGAATACATCAATCTGGAAAGGTATTCCTTGGTTTTACCATGCTGATGTTGGTCCTTTTTTGGGTAATGGCACCATGTAGAAATGGGTTATATTGTGAACATTTTGGAGGTTCTTGCTCTCTTCATCATAATAAGGCCATCTACGCAGTGGCCCCTGCCAGTCCTTACAGTACATGTCCACTGTTTCAGCTTTGAGCCATAGCCAGGAGCAGATGGGAAAGAAATATAGTCTTTAAAAGTGCTGATCTCTTTCTTGGAAAGGAGGGGTCCAGTATTAAAGAAGCAGGATGTCTGAGGAGGTAGTGAAAACTTTATGGGAAGCTTGGGCCAGTGGGTTTGGCAATAGGAGCCACTGCTACCATCAGCATCATTCCTTCTTTCTGTCCAGTATGAGGCTCTTTGATACCTGTTACGGATATTACAAAACAGAAAGTGGTAAGAGGGAATAAACCCCAAAAAGGACTAGATTAGATGTAAAGCAGTGGTGCATATGTCTGTTCAATTTGATGATCATATTTTTTAGATATACTGGAAGTCAAAAGGTTCTGAACCAAGGACAACAGTAGAATCTCACTTTAAGTTCTTTTGAGATGAGATTTCCCCTGATTTGTATCCTCCCCCCATGCCAAAGCCCCATATAAATACATATATTTTACCCTTAATTAGTGATATTTATTTTAGTCTTTCACCCAGATTGGTAAACAAATATCCAGACCATACATGAAATCTTAATTCGGTTTGATGTCATATTTACCTGAATGGGAGACAAGGTCTTTTTTTTTCTGTGCCTTAAAAAGTTAGTGCAACAACACAGTGTGAAATAATTATCCATGTGAACTCTACTGATATTCTTTGATTCACAGGAAATATACATTAACTTGCACATGATGAACACTAATGTACAGTGTAGATTTTTGTATCACAACAGTCTTACTGGATTGTTGAAAATATCTGGCTTGAGACTTTAGAAGAAGTGTTCTCTGATTGGAAAATATTTTATACACAGCATAGCTCTCCGTGGTATAAAAATTAAGTGCAGTTTAAAATATTTAATTTGACCAGAAGATTAACTAACTACTAATTGATTTCAGTTTTGCTTTCCCAGGTATTTATAAGAGGCATGATCATGTTGTTTGAAACTGTTACTTTGATCAATTTGGAGTAGGGTGGTGTTGGCCACCATACTTTCCCGAAAATTTATGTAATTATTTTTTAGGGAGCTTTCTCAAGGACTCTGTCTGTTACAGGCACCCTTAAAGCATCACAGCTCCGAAAAGTGAAACATGCACACTCACCAGAAATATTGGTGTCAATGTTTTGAGCCAAATGATGCAAAATTTCCTTATGCTTATATGTCATGTTGTAAGGCATACAGTGAATGTATTGAGCATGTTCTGAAATAACATCAGGGTTAGAAATAGACAAAATAAACATCCATGCCACAGCTTTGAACCTTCATTTAAATGGCTGTAGTATTACTTTTGCAATATGATTATTTAAATTAAAAGGTAAAGGAAGGTAACAGTATCCTTTTTTTTTATTACTAGTGGCATGGGACTAAGTCCCTTGTACTGCGGTCACTTCTGGCCTGTTGTACTAGCCCCAGATGATAGGTGAGGGTGATTGTGGAGAAATTGGTGGAATGAAGATTGGCAGGGGAAACCGAAGTACTCGGAGAAAACCTGCCCCAGTGCCACTTTCTCCACCACAAATCCCACTTGACCAGACCCGGGATCATACGTGGGCCACCGCTGTGGGAAGCCAGCGACTAACCGCTTGAGCTATGGTGCGGCCCTTTAACAGGCTGTGGAGGCCCATAGGGTTGTGAGACATTGAGGTTTCCACATTTGCTAGGCAGTCAGTTCACAGATGGTGGTAAGGTTCTCAGCCTTACATACCAGCCACCCTTTACCCCAGGAAGAGTCTTGGTACTCAATTCTGTTCGAGGCTGGGTCATCCGCAGGGCAGTTGTTTGGCTGGAAGGATTAGGTCAATTGAAAAATCCAGTGACATTGAGAATAGAACCCATGACCTTCCGGCTTGTAGCATATTGCCTCACCCAACTACGCTACCATGTGCCTCTATTTAAATGAAATTTGTATAAAGTATGCAGTAGTCTTTCTTTTCATGAAGACCTAGTAAAGCTTGGAAGATGAAGGTAAAGGTTGATTCATATATTATTTAATAAGCTGTATCAACTACAGACATTATTAAACATAAAAATAAGTTTTATACCAGTGTGATATTTGTGTGTCCAAACAGGTTCAATATATGCAGTACCAAGGCTCCCTTCATGCGAAGTTGTACCAGGAGATTGAAGTGGCAAGTGTTGATGCATTCCAAGGCAGAGAGAAGGATTTAATTATTATGTCATGTGTCCGTTCCAATGAACATCAAGGGATTGGCTTCCTCAATGATCCACGGCGTCTCAATGTGGCACTGACCCGTTCCAAATATGGCATTATTATTGTTGGAAATCCCAAAGTTCTGTCCAAGGTATGGTGAATGTGATATTTCTCATAAGAAGACAGTGTGAGATAATGTTATGCATGTACAGTTAATAATGTCTTATAAGTTACTGCATGCTTTTGATTATCTCATCTAATAGATGGGAGGGGAAGCTCAGTCTGATAAAAACATGCATATGAATTCACATGAACAAGAAGTATTTAATAATGTTTGAAAGAATGATACTATTTGGAACACCCTGTGTTGCATACAAAAATCTGCCCATGTATAAATCCTATGATTCTGAAGAAATTTTTCTCACTTATAAATTTTCCCGGAGTAAAGCGCGGCCAGTGCGTAAGGGTGACAACCTTACCGCCATCTTTGAGCCAATTGTCTAGATCAGCGATGGCCAACTGGCGGCCCGCGGGCCAGATATGGCCCGCGACCTGATTTACTCCGGCCCCCCGCCAAGTCTCAGGTTTATTTTCAAAAATCTTAACTTCACAGCTGTATGGACATAGCATTCAGTTTTTAATAGGACATTTCATTAGCTTACAGCATTTTGCAATTGACTTTATACGTTCTTACCGAGTTGGACAGTTCAGACTGTTTTCTAATAACTGTGTTCATGTCATGGAAATTCCAAGTCCCCCAACCCTACTTCTGTAGGGAGATGACACTGAAGGGAAGACCGTAGTGGTGAAGGATTTATGACACCTTCAAAATAATAACCATTCCCAGCTTGCTCGCAGGGATTGGATGTTTACCGTTTCTCTCGGCATCCTGGCCTTTGTTAAGTGCCAGTTTTAGCAGAAATGTCTCCTAGTTAGTGCAATTTTAGAAAGTGAAGTGTGATTACGGAGTGTGAGTGTAGAACTGTTTTTCAATTAAAATTGTGTTTGAAGTTATTGTAAGTGATACAGCATGTCAAATAGTAAATTGAGAAAAGTTGATAGTGAAAATAGGGCGTTCAAATCTGAGTGGGAACATGACTATTTTTTTTATATTAAATAAAGACCACAAGCCACAGTGTTTAGTATGTTTTCAAGTGCTAGCAGTTTTAAAGGAGTACAACCTAAAGAGGCATTACATGACAAATCATAAACAGAAGTTCGGAAAACACTCTTGTGAATCAAGGAAAGTAGTCTGCGATCAGTTAAAGAAAAAACTTTTCCAGCAGAAATCTCTTTTTACCAATGAAACAAAACAACAAGAAGAAGCTTTGCTGGCTTCTTATTTCGTGACATATGAATTAATGAAAGCTAAAAAAGCGTTAAGTGATGGTGAATTAATTAAGAACTGTGCGATAAAGATGGCAGAAGCTTTCAATGAAAATAAGGTAGGAAACAAATTTCAAACAGTGCCCCTTTCAAAACAGACTGTTACTAGGAGGCTGGAAGATATTAGCAACCAGATATCTAATAATGTGAAAGACATTATCGCTAATTGTTCCTATTTCTCAATTGCTCTCGACGAAAGCACAGATGTTTCGGATACTAATCAGTTGCTGATATTTGTTCGTGCAATTAAGGAAGATTTTACAATTTTCGAAGAGTTGTTAAAAGTGTGCTCTTTACACAGCACAACTAGAGGTGTCGATATTTTTAACGCTGTTAAGAGTGCAGTGGAGGAATTCGGTGGTTTTGAAAAATTGTCCTCCATAGTAACAGATGGCGCTAAATCAATGACAGGGACAATAAGCGGTTTTGTTGGATTTTTAAGACAGAATCAAATTACTGTACCTACCTTGCATTGTATTATACATCAGGAGGCTCTATGTGCCAAATCAATTAAACTGTCTACCACCATGGCTACTGTCACAAAAATTACTAATTTGATCAGAGGAGGAAATCGATCACTCACTCACAGAAAATTTCTGACCCTCTTGGAAGAAATGGATTCTGCTTACGGGGACCTGCTTCTGCACACTGAAGTAAGATGGTTAAGCCGTGGGAAATGTCTGGTACGGTTCTTTGAACTCCGTCATGAAATAGCAACATTCCTAAGAGAAGAGGTTACGAATTCTGCTGAACTGCAGAATGATCTCGAAGACGTCGAATTCTTGAGAAACTTGGCCTTTCTCACCGATATCACTCAACACTTGAATGCCCTGAATCTGCAATTGCAAGGCAAGAAGCAGACAATATGTCAGATGGTTGGCTTTGTTGACAGTTTCCGTAAAAAGCTACATTTATTTAAGTCTGCATTGGACAAAAATAACCTTCTACATTTCCCTTGCTGTCGGAAACTCTCAGAAGAAGAAGGCTTGGAGTTTAGGGACTACACTGAAATTATTGAAGATTTGTCTTCAGAGTTCGACCGACGATTTAACGATTTTGAAAGCTTTCGACCTGATATTTCTTTATTCAGTAATCCTATACATTGTGATATAGAATCTCAGCCAGGTCATCTGCAATTAGAGCTTTGTGAACTTCAATGTGACCCATCCTTAAACACATCTCAGGTTACTGGAATTGACTTTTGGAAACTGCTTTCACCAGAACGTTACCCACTGTTAACGAAATTGGGCTCTCAAACTTTGCTCTGTTTTTGCAAGTACTTACATATGCGAGACAGCGTTTTCATCGCTGAAGCATGTAAAGTCTAAGAACAGGAACAGACTTTCAGATGTCGTGTTATCACATATTCTTCGAGTGGCAACCTCACAATTAGAAGTGGATTTTATATCATTGGTTTCCAGTTTTATGAAACCACAGTGCTCTCATTAAAACAGTGTGTATATGAGGATTTAGGTATAATCATTAGACCATAAAACTATGATTGAAAGCCTTTTGTGCTCATCCCTGCTGAAAGAGGAATTTATGCTGTTTTATGGTAAATAATTGCAAATTTCAAGGCATTTTATTTTTCTTTCCTAAATTATAATTGTATTTTTCCCCGGCATATATAAAACTAAACATAAGGCATGATCTGGCCAGTGTTTCTTTAAGAAAAAATGCTCTGGGAGTAGAAGTGATAGAAGGCAATAAAATCGATTGGTGAAATTTTCAATATCGGCTTAATATTATTGGTGCAACGTAAAATTTAAATACATAGGTTTAAATGCACTTGTTTTTACACGGGTTGTGACTGATTCAGTTTGGGGGACAATACTCCCCGACCACTCTTCTGAAAGAAACACTGTATCTGGCCCCTGATGGTGTTCTATAAACTAAATTTGGCCCTCGAGATGTATTAGGTTGGCCAACGCTGGTCTAGATAATGTGGGACCCTCAAAAGTCTCACAACCCTATGGGCCTTCATGCCCTGTTACAGGGATAGCTTTACTTTACTTCCCCCCCCATTTTGTTGAGAAAATGTTCTGGTTGTCATGATACCCAACATGCCAGCTGCCATACAGAGACTCCATTTGCTGACATTGTCAAGAAATGAATAGAGAACAAGATTTCAAATCTGACACTGCATAAAAATGAGTTTCCTGTGTTCTGATAGATGCTGTCTGAGAGTAACAAACTTATTGACTGAGAACAACAGAAGCAGAATACTTCCTTCCCATTGTGAATGTGTTAATTCTGTCATGCTTGATGCAGTGCTGACACAGGATTACCATAACTGGAGTCTGAAAAGTGATACTTGTCAGAATTCTGGGTTTGATGATAAATTCTGAGAATATACAAATTACATTTTTGCCACTGGCATAAATGCCAATAAACCTAACATATCTGAGGACTTTATGAATGCTGTGGACATAGGGAGACATTAGGAATTTCAGGAACTTTGTAAGTTTAATCAGAAGGTTCTTTTTGTGTTCAAAACATAACATGTCATAAATTTGCATTATTACATGTTTGCTCTGATTTGCAGCAACCATTATGGAATCACTTGCTGAACTTCTACAAGGAACAAAAAGTTCTAGTAGAAGGACCACTGAACAACTTGAAAGAGTCTTTGATCCAGTTCTCAAAGCCCAAGAAGCTTATAAATACAGCTAATCCTGGAACCCACTTCATGTCCACATCAGTGTATGATGCACGAGAGGCACTGGTCCCAGGCAGTGTGTATGACCGCACAGGACATATGAATGGCACAGCTGTACCATCTCACTTCTTCCCCAGACCAAGTAAGTCATTACTTTTACTACTAAAATTAACTTATTTATTATATTGTATGTGTTTATCAGTATTTTATACAAATGTGTATGCTATTGGATGACAGCTGTAATCCTTAGTTGTGACTGTAACTAGGACGATCTCCACATCCGCGTGAGAATGTACTCTCAACAGGATTTATGGAAGGTGAATAAATGAAAGGAAATGAAAATGAAAATGAAAGTATTGATCTCAGGAAGAGATTTCATAAATGGGCAGTGAACAAATGGAACTGCATGAAAGATGTTTAAGATCCCATGTAATAATGTAGTCATTGTAATGAAATTATTTGAGTGTAGTAAGGAATGTCATAGTTAACACAGACTGCAGTGAAGTTTTGAGAAAAGCAAAGTTAAAAAAATGTTAATTTAATAAACTCTTTTCATTCTTCCAGTTTGTGTGAAGCTTAAGAATGGAAAGAGCTTTACCTTCACTATTCAGTTTTTTGAGTAAATATGTGGTACTTATTGTTTTCGTTACAGAATTCATGAGAAGTATGAAATGTGATGCTCATGAGAGTAAGATTTTTAATACAGTTATTGTGTTTTTGGACACTATTGATCATCTGGTATTTATTTAAAACAATGTTTCACTGACTAGATTCTCTCTCTGTCCTCAAGTAATGGCCTACTCACTTGGGTTTAATTGATAGAGCTAGTCCCTGTCTCCAGATGTAGCTCTGTCGATTGAGCCAAGTGAGTTCGCTTTTACCTCGGGATGGAGGCAGAATTCAGTCTCCGAAATGTTTTAAATAAAAAACAGGATGATAGAATAATGTCCAGAAACACAATAATCATATTAATATACTATCATCACAGATTTTAAAGGTTTTAATGTAGCAGCAGGTAATAATCTAAGCTCCTTATCATATATGCTTCCATGAAAATGTATTTGAAATTCACTGAATGTACATTTTTGTTCATACCATTGAACCTCCTGGTTATCTAATCATTCACAGGCTATTCCTGTATCCATAGTATGTAAATAGGTGACTTTATGACTACTACCTTTTTGATAATAACTTACTGAATTTGTTATCTGTGTAAGCTTATGTGACTTGGGAAAGAATTTCATGTATACAAGACTTTGGTTTTCCAGTTCATCAGCTGGAATGAGTAAGAAGTGAGCAGTTACTCAGAGTAATCTCCTGCTCTTCCATCTCCCTTCTTTCCCAGCCTGAAAATTCTTAAATATTTCTCCTTTAGCCTGAAGGTTTCCTAATAGTAATTTGCAAGCTTTACTTGCCCTCACATAGATAGTGGAGGTGTTGCAGTGGATCTGTATGCCCGGACTCATGATCCGATCAGTTACATCTCACCAGAGAGAGCACAGGCTGCACTGTCCAATCTTCCTGTTCCTGTTGGGATGTTTATGAATATGGCACACGTCCCACCCCGCTTTTATAATCAACATCAGCAGGCATTGCAAGGTAAGGGGTTCATGATAGGTTGTATGTAATCAAATAAGATCTAAAAGTTTGTGATGATGGTAAATTGTTACAATTAATACTTTGCTGGACATTATCCATCATCTTGTCTATTCTAAAAAACAGTCTAGTTTCTATTAAAAAACAACGTTTCGAGAACTGGAATCTGTCCCCGTCTTCAGGTAAAACCTACTCAGTTGGGTCCAATAGACAGAGCTAGCCCCTATCTCCGGACCTATCCGGAGATCTCCGGAATTGCTTGAATTTAAGCACAGTAGATATATGATGTGAAAGAGCAATCTTTGTTAGACTTCATTAAGTTGCTGTTTTCTGCATTCAATATAAAATGTTGATTATATGTAATACTGTGTACAGTTGTATTTCATAGTGGAACAAAAGAATACACTTCTGAAGTGGGAGCGTATATGCTACAGACTTCACTTTTGGAAAGACATATTTTTTTCCACATACATCAAAGTCCACGATTCCACCACCGCTTCTGACAGTCTTGTTTCTGTGTGTAAACATACAGTCTCATCTTTGCTGATCACTGATTGACAGAAGTGATCGATATCTTAAGTCTAACCACTTTTTGCCCAGCAGTAAAGCCTAAAAGATGCGGTCCTTAATCATGCAGTGCTATTGCAGGCCAATTCCATATTTGCTGAAAATTTATTTTTTCTTTAAACCAATAAACAAAGACAGCTGACAGAGTAACATATCATAGGCTGTCTGTTTCTCATAATTTATCAGACCCATTCCATTATTGAGTAGCTGCCAATGGGGTAGAACAAATCTTAGTGGGTTTGAATGCATTCCAGGGTTCATACTTCCTGCAAACCCAGGTGAAATTCACCCAATAGTTTGGCCTAGTGGTGATCCTTGAGCCCTACATTGGGGTGGTGCTCAGGTTGAATCTCAGCCAGGACACCAGCTAACCCAGCTTAGGTTTCTATAGTTTTCCTCAGCCCCTCTCAAAATGCTAGAATAGAACCTTAGTTGGACCATGACCACTTCCTTCCAAATGCATTCCAGTTCATAAATCATCTAATCATCCAATGCTATATGGTCTTAGTACTGACACTGTTGTAAAATAACCCACTAAAAAGAAGTGTAATTCATTGCTTGCCACAGCATAGGTAGCAGCTTTGTCCCTCTATAAATTGTGAGAAAAGTATAAATTTCTCTGCTTATACATTTTACAGACACTGTCCAGGACAGACTAAAGTGTGCTGTAATAGATTTATGTACCAGTATTTACACAGCTTTAGTATTTATCTATGGTAACACTTCAGTATTATACTTAAAAACATATTAAATTCTAATATTGTTTGATTTAGCACGTCAGAACCAGCGAAATCGTGCTGCAACTCGCAGTAAGGTCAAGAATAATCGCAGTAATCCAGTTAAGAATAACTTGATGCCTGGACAAAACAGTCAAGATGCCACTCAACCATACAGTCCACTCACACAGGGAATGTCTCAGGTAAGAGTGCTGCAGTGCTACATATTCTTTACATTATGACACACAAGATGAGCATGCTGATATTGTAGGTCCCCTAACTGTGTAGTATGATCTCTTCTCGGGAGTAAAACAGTGGAACATTTGAAGCTGACCACTCACCCCCATCTAATACTGAGGTTAGGGAGGCATGGATCTTTACTTCTGCCCCCTCTGTATGCTTCGTGGCATGATACACAGGCAAAGTGGGAAACTTTTTACCTTTATATTTATTTATATTGAAACCCACAAGAAGCAGGTTGAAGGTGCATATAGATATCTCATGATTGTGACTATAAGGTTGACTGCCTTCTGGAATGTGATGCTCTGTGTGCGCATGCGGGTGGATGGTGTGGTTTATTGCAAGAAGTGGTTTGTGTATTAAAAGAAGTCAGGTAGGATATTGAAGAAGCTATCCTTGTAACAGGCCATGGAGGCCCATGGGGCTGTGAGACATTGAGGCTTCCACATTTTCTAGACAACCAGCTCACAGATGGCAGTGAGGTTGTGAGTACCAAGAATCTCCCTGGGGGTAAAGGGCAGCCAGTATGTAAGGTTGACACCCTCACTGCCATCTGTGAGCCAGTGGTCTAGAAGCTTTTATGTCTCACAACCCTGTGGGCCTCCATGGCCTGTTACAGTCAGGATATTACATCCTGGAAAATAAAAGGCTGTAGGGGAAACAAATGGAAAACAGTACTTTTGCATTGAAAGATACACTACCACAGTCAATAAGTCTGTGGAATGACCGCAAAGCGTCATACAGGAATTTACCGTCAATATGTTTCAGCAGTGTTTTTGACAGCTATATCAACGTTGGCACACTTTCATAGTGGCCAACGGCAACTATTTTGAGGGCCGATGTGGATCTGCGTAAGTGTATGTGAATACCTTGTAATATGATGCGATAAAACCACATTCCACGAACTTAATGACTCTACCACGTATATTATGTGCACTTATATTCAACATGTGGGGCGTGAAGTTGACCATTCGCCTCCATCTAGTGCTGAGGTCAAGAAAATGTGGATCTATACATCCACTCCCCCATATGTCTTCATAGCATAGTGCTTAATGAATTAAGCACAGGGACAACTTTACCTTTTTACCTTTATAAATATAGTGCTTCTTGTATATGCTGATGTAGTGTAGTTGATTGAGGCACTATGCTACAAGCCAGAAGGTCGCAGGTTCAAGTCCCAATGAGGTCATTGGGTTTTTTTTTTCCGATTGACCTAATCCTTCCAGCCGTACTATGACCCTGGGGTCAACTCAGCCTCTAACAGAAATGAGTACCAGGAATATTCTTGGGGGTAAAGGGTGGCCAGCACGTAGGGCTGACAGCCTTGCTGCCATCTATGAGCCAATTGTCTGTAAAATGTGGGAACCTCAACATCTCATAACCCTGTGGGCCTCCAGAGCCTGTTACAGATATACCTTTACTTACTCTTTTATTACCGAACCAACAGAAATAACAAAGCTTAATATTTTCACAACCCTAAATAAGTTTTACAATGTGAATTGTATCTTGTGGTCTTAAAAGGGATTCATCTGCATTGTTTTAAAGTAAACATTTGAATGATCTGCATGTAATTTCATTATGTCCGTAATATGTTATAGTTCTACAACACAAGGAAATGTGAAAAGTTCTATCTTCTGGGATATAATAGTGGTGTAATCCAGTGAAAGTCAACCAGTGTTTCAGAGGAACATGTTGCTTCCATCTTCCTCCATGTTGGTGTTTTGCTTTGTTAGTTTTCAGCCCAGAAAATCAAGAGGAAGTGTTCCTCTGAAATATTGATTGGCTTGCACTGGACTACATAGTGTTATATCCCAGAAAATAGAACTCTTTGCAGCAGCTGCTGTGAAAACCTCAGATCCAGCAAGAGAATGTGAGGTTGAGCTATGCATTTATTTTCCTCCTGTTTTCGTTACAGAGCATGTCTCAGCCTGGATTCAGTTTATCTCAGCCTGGTCTTTCCCAGCCTGAACTGTCTCAGGACAGCTATATGGTGGGCGAGTATCAGTCACAGATGGATGGACTCCTCTCTCAAGATTCTACGTATCAGGGAGATCGCTCGGCTTTCTACCCGGGCCCATCACAGGGAGGGCAGTTCTCTCAGGTGAGGTGAAATATCTTGGTACTACGATGAGCTTCCAAAGAACTTGTAATAAACCATTAGGACATGAGGGAATATTCATGTATATGTGTGGCAAGCATACATTACTGCATTACTAAGCAGTTATTGCCCCTGCCAAAAGCACAGCATTCTGAGGCTTGTCAGGCTGGGTCTGAAAGCCACAGGAGTCTACAAAGTCCCATGGGAATGCAGGGCCATCTGCATTGGTGAGATGGGTCAGAGGAAGTGAAGCAACATTGTGCTTGCAGAGCACTTGGATGTATGACTGCATGGGATTACCAGTTGCTGATTGTTGGTGCAGTCAGTGGCCTATAAAGGAGCTGTTGTTCCCCTGTCCCCCAACATTTCCTATCTGCTATTCCTGTTGGCCCAGACTGGGTACCATCACCTATCTCCTGTGGGTTAGTTTGTCCAAATCCTATATACATGAACACTCATTCATCCTGCTTACTTAAACGTTGAAGATTAAGGCAGCATGGGCTTCTGAAGTATTGGCAACATTGCTCACATCAACACCATGCAAACAAACAGAATCAGCATCATCATACAGAGTTGCTTAATATATGCCTCTTGACACACTAATTGTACTCCAACTAAGATACATGTACTCTGATCCACAGCCATACTGAGCAAATGGGCGGTGACTGGTTCGCGGAGCGTCGCGGGAGCGGCACGACACGATGGAACAACCCGGGCCAGCGAGGGGCGACATCTGACCCGGCCTGCATGGAAACGAATCAAATCAGCCAGCATGCCAGTAAGTAGCTGCTGCAGTAAAAGCAGGATGAGGCAGGACAATCGCTACCCACCGGAACCGGAAACCGACCCCGGAGAGGAGGAGAACAGAAGATCTACCAG
This sequence comes from Cryptotermes secundus, assembly GCF_002891405.2. NCBI lineage: Eukaryota > Metazoa > Arthropoda > Insecta > Blattodea > Kalotermitidae > Cryptotermes > Cryptotermes secundus. The sequence continues at coordinate 196,817 of NW_019744129.1, forward strand.
ACAACTGCAGCAAGACTAATGCATATCTTAGCACATGCTGCCAAGCAACGCTAAAAACAAACAGTAACAACTCCACACTTCCATAAGTGGCTGCAATGCAGGAAGCCAGGCTGCAGTTAGGCTACAGTTTACGACTGGTAGCTTTTAATGAATATGTTAGAAAGATTGGCTTTGTTACATGGAATTGGAAAATCAGTTGAGTATGTCTACTTTTACAAGGGTCTTACCACAAAGTCTTTTTGACACATTACCATCCATAAGAGTAAGGTTAAAATTACTGAAACTTCAGTTGTAAATGTTTATTTCTGTGTATCTGTTTATTATAATATAATCTTTGATTGGTAAGAACATGAGTTGATGGATTGGATTTTGTTAATTTCACTCTTTTAATTAATTTGGCGTGGGTGGTTTATAAAAGAATTCTGGTTATCCAAGTCAACATTTTATCAACAGCCCTCGTTGATATTTTAAAATGTTGTTAGTACTACAAAACTGACAATATTAGAATGGAACTGAACCCAATTAATGGTAATATGAATAGTGTAACTGTTTTCAAGATATATTTTGGCATCTATGCCATTTTTCCATAATATCTTTATATGGAACAGTGAGCATTATCCCCTCGCACCTTCCCTATGTTGGTGTATGCACGCATCTCCACACATGCGCTTGTATATCACATGATGAATAAATAATTGTATAGTATTTTTATACCGCAGAAGTATAAATGAGATTTGTGGGAAGATTCCATTCATTTTTATTGTATACTGTTTAAATTTAAATGCTGCTCTTCCGTTTTCAAGAAGCTAATGTTCATTACATGTGCTAAATACCACATTAAACTGATACCTTAAATATAGGAAATGCCTTTAATTCTAAGCAATTAGGTTTAATTTTATAATTTACTTTATTGTACTCCAAGGGAAATTTGTTGCATGAATGACCAATTACAGGGTTTTGATGAGGTTGTTGACATTATTCGTACTTCTTAACAGGCTCACTGTTACACGGAATGAAAATGTGACAGGACATTGAACTGCACTGGCTTTCTTGGCACCTTTGCATATGAAACTTCAACAGTAATCTTTTCTGGTCACTTTTCGTTTGGAATGTTTCAGTTTTCTTGGATATGTTTTGGGTTCCATTTGGGTATTAAACAGTGACTTGGATAAGCAAAGTTCAGTAGTGTGATATTTCATTGTATTTGTTCAATACAAATATATCGTAGTCTTGTTTCTGATGAGAATGATGGAAGTACACAGAATATAAATTTTATTTTGGGGACAGGGTAGACATTTAATTTGAATCAAATCAGTTTGCTTATTTAGGGCATAATTACACCATTAAAAAATGTGTTGCCTTTTCTTACATTACCTTTTAAAAATTCAATTGAAATTTATTTTTTGTAACACTTTCTGATATATCAGTTCTGCAAAACTTCTGTATTTACTTTGCATTATACCACTTATTGAAATTTTTTTTTTTTCAGTTTGTCTACATATTTTGCCACTGCAGTACTTATTTTTCTTCCTTAACCTTAGAAATGGTTTAAAAATTAACTCCTTTCAGGGTTGGCATCACTTAACTGATAGTATTTGCTAATTATATATGTGTTGTATAAAAGAAATACTCTCTCTTTTGTTTCAAAATGGAAGTGTTCTGTATTACTTTTGGTTCAACATGGAGATATTTGGTTGTAATTTATGGTTTCATAATTCAGTATCCTTACCTCCTTTTGCTTATGCTGTGGTGCTGATTATTATATATACATTCATTTGAATACCATGATTTACTTTGCCTTCCACTATACTTATTTAATACCATTATTTAATTTATCATGAACATTTTCTGATGATACTGTTGTGCTAATTTACAGCACTACACTTATTTAAATATTACACATACTTTATTTTTCTGAAATGTATGTTTCAACAATAAGGTGTGCAGAAGAGTTCTTTCTTCTGTGATATAACACCATGTAGCCCATTGGAAGTCAACCAGTGTTTCAAAGAAACAAGTCTCTTCCAAAACATCAGTTTCACCTTCAACAAACTACAGTGTTATATCCTAGAAGATAGAACTTTCCATAACAATTGCTGTGAGAACCTCAAATCCACAAAATGTTTTGAACAAGCATCATGATATACTAACTACAGTATGCATTTCTTTGAAAGGATTCAAAGAGATGTGGAAAGAAATTAACTGAATGCACTTGCAATCTTTACCCAAGTCTGTACTTAATGGCATTGCTGTTTCTGACGGGAAAGAAAGACTAAATACTGTACTTACTATAATAATATATGACATCCCCCCTTCCCATAGAAACATTGAAGAAGTAATTTTTACTTTACAGATAAAGTTTGTAGGTAAATTCTCCACCACGAACATAACCATTTTCTCCATCTCTTCATATAGGCCTGTTTTAGGCCCACAGTATGTTTTTCAGGCAAAACCTTCACGTAGTGATTATTCTGCCTTCTTGGCATCACAACACATTTGCCCCAGATGTCATTAGTCTCTTTGGTGTACCTAATAAAAAAAACCTCCATGGCTATAGTCCGCAAGCAAACTATATTGAGGTGACCACCGCTTGTCAGTGAAGTTAGTGCCAAAAATTGACATATGCATTCACAGGTATGAAGCACTCTGCATTTCAGCAGCTTCTTCCACTACTTGGCCTTCCATAATTATATTACATGATTAAACTTTTGTTGAGGGGGTTCATTTATTATAAACTTCCTGAAAAAATAGAATTCCTGCACTGAATAACATCACTTACACATAAAATTTCAGTATTAGCACTTATCCAGTTATGTGGGTTCCCTGCCACAACAGCATGGCACATCCTCAGGTTGCAGATGAAGGAGACAGCCTCCAGACATGGAGGGCAGCTGCGAATGTATAGAACAGGCAGTCATGAACGGCCAACAAGGTGTGGTCCTCCAGCTTGGGGGTTGGGTGTGGGACTGACAACTCCTTGCTTGTTACGAAATGTCACAAAGGGCCTCAGACCTGGACAGATTCTTTGGATAAATGACCTAAGCTAAGGAAAATGGACACGAGATTAGGTATTTGGAATGTAAGAAGTCTGTATAGGTCAGGTTTGCTCATGAGGTGGTCAGATGGGACAGAGGTGGCACCAAACCAGCAGGTGAATATACATTTTCCTATGGAAAGGGGAATGAGAATCATGAAATACATAACAGGATTTTTTGTACATAAGTGTCATATCAGCAGTAGAGTCGTTAGTGATGGGATGTTGTACATAATACTATGAGGTTGCTGGTGTGATATCGTTCTGAACATTCATGTCCCAGCAGAGGATAAAATAAATGATATGGAAGACAGCTTCTGCAAGGAACTAGAACATGTATTCAATAAATTCCATAACTATCACATAAAAATTTGTTAGGAAATTTCAATGCCAAAGTAGGGAGGGAAGACATTTTCAAACCAACAATTGGGGATGAGAGTTTATGTGAAATTAGTAATGATAATGAAATTACAGGAGTAACCTTTGCCACATTAAAAAATCTGCAAGTTCCCACACTGTAACATTCATAAAAATACTTGCAAAAACTCACAATCAAACTGATCATATTTTGATAGATAGGAGATGGCATTCAGGCATACTTGATGTCCAGTCGTTTGGGGCAGCGGATTGTAATACCACTATCTGGTGGTGGCAAAAGTTAGGGAGAGGCTGATAGTGAGTAAGCAAACAATGTACAGATTTCATATGGAGAGGTTCAGTCTCAAGGAATTAAACGAGGTAAAGCGTAAAGAGCAGTATCGTGTCGAAATCTTAAGACACTGCAGTGGATATTAATAGAGCTTGAGAAACTATTAGAATATAAAAATTTCAGCCAAAGAGAGTCTAGTCTGTTATGAATTGAAGATGCATAAGGCATGGTTCAATTAAAAATGCTCAGAAGTATTAGATCAAAGGAAACAAGCCAAATTCAGTGATAACAGGATCAAACTGAAATAAATGGGGATAATCTGAACAATACAAGACGTGAAGCCAGCACGCATTTCAGGAATAAAATGCAGAATATCTGACAGACAGAGTTAAAGAGCTTGTAACAAAGAGAACAAGAACATTTGAATTTAAGAGGGGTTACCAGCCTAGAAGTAATTTAGTGAAGGATGAGAATGGTGATCTGCTTGCAGATTCCCACAGCATTTTGAATAGGTAGAAGTATTACTCTCAGTTATTGAATGTACGTATCGTCAGTGATGTTAGGCAGATAAAAATACATACAGCTGAGCCATTATCAGATCTACCTTCTTGAGGTATCTGTTCTGAAACATGTTATATGCACAGCATTTTTATTATACCAGGAAGTTCTTACCATTCTTGACCAGTTCACGGTGACCACCAGCTGCAAGTAGCATACGAATTTTGCTGATGAATCAATATGCCTGAGGGCCAATAACATTTGTAATTAAGGGAAATTATTAACTTTGTGGATCACTTGACATCTTTATGTTTCATGGCGAGCAGTGCAGTTCATGCATGGGAATTTGTTTGAGTTATCAGCTCCATTATCTGTTTGTTCTCAGTTGCAATCAGTGAGTCATGCATAGGAATTTGTTTGATTTGTCAGCAGTGGGTGGCAGTTATCAGCTCCATTATCTGTTTGTTCTCAGTTGCAATCAGTGAGCAGTGTGTTATGTCATGGTGAAGTATATTTTAGAGTAACCTGTATTTCTGTATGACACCTATGTGTAATATATACAGGGTGTTTCACGACTTTAGGGCATAACTGCAGGAGTGATTTCCTAGGTCTTTGTGATCAAAAAGTTCATATAAACATGTGTCCGATTTTGGACGGTTACGGAGTTATGACCGTTTTAAACTCAGAATAGAAGGTAACAATTACTGACAATAAATGGAACAAAATAATAAACCAGCATAATACATGATACATTTAAAGTATGAATGTAAAGTTAACTTCGTGAAATTACCTTTAATTTGAATTTACTGGTGCTTAAAGCTGATTTTCAAAAATGCCACCACCGGCCGCAACACAGGCTACCGCTCAGTTGTGAATCGCACCGGACATACCAACCCACCCTGCCTTACGTAGCTCTCAAGTGTCAAGATAACGAGAACACTCTGTCTGTAGCTGGCTAAAGATAGCAACCCGCCAGCTCACAAGACGCAGTTCACACGAGGGCATGTACAGCAATGAAAAAATGGTCATAACTCCGTAACCGTCCAAAATCGGACACATGTTTATATGAACTTTTTTGATCATAAAGACCTAGGAAATTACCTCCTGCAGTTATGCCCTAAAGTCGTGAAACACCCTGTATCTGCTAGAAAGTGTTGGCAAACATTTTGACGTAAATTTCATGACAAAAGAGTTTCCAGCAGACAATTCACAATTTGGTGAATAAATGTAGATCAATGGGATGCTTAATAGACAAGAAACAAAAACATAATTGCCAAATGCTTACTGAGGAGAAGTTAGATGACATAGGAGCCAGACATGAACATGCAACTAGAAAATCACTGAAATGTCTAGCTCAAGAGACTGGAGTGTTAAAGTATTGTAGCGTGTTTTGTGTGTCACACTACAAATAAGTTTACGCCGTGGTATTTGATATAGCAGATTTATTCCAGTCGCTCACCTTACACACTTTACAATCATTACCACTTGCAGTGTTACAATCACTGCTTACACAATGTCTCGGCCAATACTGGACTGCTTTCTTCGGTGGCTTATAACAGACTAACTGTGCGAATGCATTCAACCCCGCTTTATAACCTCGGTTGCTGCTATGCAACGAACCCTCTGTTATAACCGTGGAGACCTGTTAGAACTACAATAGAGCGATTGTTGTTTCCTATGCAACGGACTATTCTAGCGTAACAGTAATCCACGCAATCCAGGTAGCAGGCTTCGTTTTCTCAGTTGGTTTCTACAGTCTGTTGTCAAAGGTGAGATCAATCCGCAGTTAACGTTCTTTTCTGATGGAGCATGGTTTCACATGAAGGGAAACATAAATACACAAAATAAGCACTACTGGAGTTCACAGAATCCACATCTAACCCACGAAGTCCTGCTTCATCCAGTGAAAGTCGGTATCTGGTGTGTTCTAAGTGCAAGGATTGTTGGACCTGTGTTTTCTAACGAAATGATTGTGAAAGATATGTACATGTCATTCTGTGGCAGTTATATCCAGAGTTAACAAAATATGGAGGACTTTATGGCTGATTTCAGCAAGATTTAACTACTGCCCACACGGCTGATTTATCTATGCACGCTTTGTCTGATGTCTTCTTGGACAGAATTATGAGCAGTGGTATTTGGCCAGCACATTCACCCAATCTCATTCCTTGTAATTTTTTCTTTTGGTGTTTTTTGAAGGACAAAATTTACAACAGTAATCTTAGAATGGACGAACTAAAAAAGTATTCATAGGGAAATCATGAATATTCCCATAGAACAGCTTCAAGCAGCAAATCAGAACTATGCTGGTGCTCGGAATGTTTACATGTAGAGGGACATCATTTTCAACACCACCTATGATCTGTAAATTGTAACTACTTCGTTCCAAACATTACTGATCAACAGGCATAGTGATTCATCAGCAAAATTCATATCCGCCTCATAGCCAGTAGTGCATAGATTGCCGTGAAGTACGGTGCCATGAACTGGTCAACAAAGGTAAGAACTTCATACATACATACATATACATTTGTGTTTCTTTAAAATATTCATAAATGTGCCACCGGCACCGAATATAAAACATGTCAACAAGCAAACAAAACATTGGACACTTATACATTCACAAATAAAATCACTAGCATATATAATCCATATTTGTCAAAAACACATACAATAGTTAAAAGGCAATACAAATTGCAGCAAGTATATATAAGCACAGCCAAGGACATAGTGTTTAGTGAAGTATGCACTGTCAGACACATCTTTTCCTTAGCTGTAGGTCTTGACAGAAAAGCAAGAATTCCTCAACAGTATAAGAAGGGTTTTGAAGCAATACATCCTTTAGTTTCCCAATAAACTGTTTTTTATTGTGTACTAACTCAATTAAAAAAATCAGGCAAACTATTAAAAAGTTTTACACTCATACAATAGACCCCTTTTTGACTCTTTGTTAGATGTGACTGAGGAACATGTAGGTTTCTAACTTGTCTTGTTGATTTACCATGAATTGTATGATTAAAAGTATAATACCCCAAATTGTTTATCATTAGTATCATTAGAGAGAAAATATATTGAGAGGCCAATGTCAGAATTTTTAGTTTTTTAAAAACTGTTCTACATGATTCTCTGGGTTTCATTCCCATCATTATCCTGATGGCCTTCTTTTGTAAAAGAAAAATCTTCTTAGCCCCAAAATACTATCCCATATCTCATAATTGAATGAAAGTATGTGTGGTAAATCATCCTTAGTGTTTCAATATTGCTATACAATTTCATGTTTCTTATTGCAAAGCATGCCTTGCCCAATCTAGACAGCATCAATTCAATCTGTGCCCTCCAATTCAGGGTCTTATCAATTTCAATGCCCAAGAATTTAACATGGGTTTCCTCATGCAATATCTCATCATTAAACTTACATGTACAGACATATTATCTCGATTAATTGTATCAAATTTTAACACTTTAGTTTTTTCGGATTTAGAGACAGGCCATTACATGCAAACCAATGGCTTAAAGAATTCAACACGATGTTAGACCTTACTTGGATTTCATCAAGATCAATGCCTGATACTAATATGCTTGTATCGTCTGCATACAACAATAACTTATTATCAGTATTGAATGTCATTGATATATAAAAGAAACAGCAAGGGACCCAAAATCGAGCCCTGCGGCACTCCATATTCAACAATCTCCCATCCTGAACAACATTTTTCATTCCCATTAGTATACAGTTCCACTCTTTGCCTTCTGTTTCCCAAATATGACTTCAACCATGTTAAAGTTTTACCACCAAGTCCATATGCTGCCAACTTGCTCAAAAGGATGTCATGAACCACATAATCAAAAGCCTTTGTCAAATCACAGAAAATTCCTAATGAATGATGGCATCATTCCAAAGTTTCTAATATATGATTAGTTAGGGCATAGATTGCAGTTTCTATACTTATATTTTCTTTAAATCCAAACTGAGCAGATGAAATTAGATTATTTGTATGTAAGTGCTGTGCTTTATCCTGTTATACATCGCTTTTTCAAATGTGTTGGAGAAGATTATTAACAGTGATATTGGTCTATAATACCTGTACAATGTGATTGGAGAAAACAAGTGAACAGAATATGTGGATTACAGACTTATCTCATGCATATTTCATTATAAAATGTACCTGATAAGCAATCTGAGTCTCAGCTCTAAAAATGGTTTTCAAAGATCTCCAATCTTAGTCTCAGCTCTAAAAATATGATTTTGAAAGATCTCTTTAAATATGAATTACTGTGGAAAGAGTTATAAAATGTTCTCCATTGCCCATTTTTTTTTTTAGTTCTTGAATATTTTCATCAGCACTTTCTTTTTAACCAAAAATACTACTGCTTGTAATAACCAAATATAAAGTACAGTTTTTAAGGATGCCAATATTATTAACATTAGGTATAGACTAAAGGGGGATCATGAAGACATTTTAAGGCCAGTAAAGGGATCTAACTGCTTAATTTATGAAGAGGAGATTTTACTTCTCAAAAATCTTATAATAAATATTTCAGGATTGTGTTAGTGTTATTCCCTCATTCTCACTATCATCATGTTAGTATAGGCACTGGTACAAGATGCAGAACATGATAATAGATTTGGAGTTTTCATAGTGATGACTATGAATAGCGTGGTCTTCCAAATTGTAATACTAAATGATTTTGTGACAGCCTCACAATTGGAGGAACATATCACTTCCACTGGCAGGGTTCATCGTAAAAAAAAACAAGACCTGAAAAAAGAAAGAGGCAGCAAAGTGAGCCAACTTTTGGCTGATGTTTGGATTACTCTTCGACCTGCAGACGGAGGACATACATTCCGATAAGCGGCCTCTGTAGTCTAGGGGTAACGTTCCCACCTCATGACTCAAGGTATGCGGGTTCAAATCCGGCGGAGGTCGTGGAATTTTTAAGGGTGGAAAAATTCAGGGAACAAGTCCTCCGGGAGGGACTTTAAGCCGTGGGTCCCGTGTTGTGGCTTTACGGCACGTAAAAGAACCTCATGTCTCAAGGAGACCTCTGAGCCAAATTGAAGGACATTTCCCGCCCAACAGTAGTCTCTAACGCCTCTGGTAGATGGGGGAAGCATCTACATACCGCTGAGCCAGTAGAGGGCGAACTCGCTGGCACGCACCAGTACCGGTAGGGTATAGAGACTGGTAGAATATCACAGGGGGACGTACAATAGATCAAACTGGTCGCGGTGCATGGGGAAACCCACCCCCTCTAATAATAATAATAATAATAATACGTTCCTCCAAGGCAGGCTTCTTCCGGTTCCGGACTACGCGCCGTTACAACCCAGAAGACCACACTCTTCAAGCTCTTGAACTTGAACATGTCAGTTTCCTGTTTGCTTCTCGATTGAATATCTTACGAATCGTCAAATAAATCAACCATACCAAGAGGTATGATTTGAAAATGTTTGTCTTAACTCTACATTATCACAAAACAACTGTGAAATCAGCTTATTGATACTACAGTGATGGTATACGAGCTTTAAGTTACGTAGTTTCTTCTTCTTCGTCGTCGTCGCTTTTTGCGAGAATCTTGAATGTCAAATACATGATGTGAATCAAACGCTCACAAATCGGTTCACAGGTACTGTTGTCGGATTCTGTTTGTCCAATTTTTTTAATGGGATCAATGGTTGAAGGTGACGAAAGGTACATCAATATTCTACTTAGCCCCGCCGGCCCCGACTGGCCCCGACAGCCCACATCAAGGTTTATAGTCAGGCTGATACAACTTGGAGTCATTTCACACGTGCACACCCAACCACACCCAACTGCCCAGCTTAAGTAGCTAACCACAGTTACGACCGGTTACGATACTTACAGATCACAGCCCCTGGGCCGTTTTTTACACAACGTTCACTACTTCACTAGTTCACTAGATCCCGTACATTTGCCTCCAAAATCCCGGTACCTATCACGGATCTTTACCTACATACCTTACTCACCCCTGCTCTACGTCAAACTACATGGCGCCACATCCAATAAAACTGTAAGCTTAATCTCTGCCTCTGCTAACTTAGCGAAGTATCCGAGAGGTCCGAGAGCAACTGAATCTCGCTGTGATCATTTCATTTGTCTTCTGGTCACTTAAACAGCTGAACATGGCGTCAGTTAGGAACAAGAACGAGTAAGAGGTAAGTTATGAATGACAGCATGTAAAGAACTTCTATTTCTGTCAGAAACACGTGTTCTGGATTTCGACATCAATCGAACATGTCAGTTCCTTGCACGAGAATGTGGCTGTTTTGTCAGTTGAATTTAGATTGCAAATAAATAGCATTAAACCGGCCAAGTCCGGTTAAAATTATTTGTACTAAATCATGGAAACGTGAATATAATATATAATGAGGTATTGACTGAACGTTCCTGCAATAGTTGTTCCTGCATTGGTGTACTTCCCATCACCGTTTTAGTAACCGTACGAAACGACTACAGGCTACTTCATGGTGAGACCAAAATTTACATTCAGTTGCTGTAAAATGTATTTATAGTGGTATATCGACCGATTTTTTTTTTTTTTAGAATTGTTTTCAATTTTTGATATTTTTAAGTAGTTTTTGGGTTATGTTTTACGTGATTATGTTAGGCTTAAGTAGTGGGCGGTGGAAAATTGCTCCCTTCTGGGATCAGATGCGGTATAGGTTGGTAGATGGATACCATCATTTTGAAGAAGCCTGCTGCCTCCGTCTTCAGGGATGCAGCTGGATGAAGCAGGTTCCTCCAGTACATTGGTACCCATCTATTGTAAAAAGCCACATACATCACATCCCAGAAGACTGTAATTTTGTTACTGACTGCCATGAGACCTCATATCTCATATAGGCATTGAAGTTCTCTGATTTTTAATCAGTGGGTGTGTATTGAATGGTCATTGGTAGTTTTAATCAATATTGTTTTTTTAAAGACATTAGTACATAATTGGTTTGAAATCAGTTGTGTTTATTCTGTTCATTGTATTTTTGTGTATGTAGACTACTTGTTATGTTACTTGATTAGTTTTGAAGTTATGTTTAATCAGGAAACAATGACTGTATACGTCTGCTGAATGCAGTAGGCCTGTAATAATAAAAGAAATAGTCATAAGTAACTGTTTACTTCTACTATCCTGTTGTTAATATTTGCATATTTTGCAGGATATATGAAGAATTCTTCAAATTAACTTTGCCATATCAAGAAATAGTGGTCCATAACTTCAGTCTTCATTGTATAAAGGCTGTGATATATACGGGTAGCGGAATAAATGTTACAGGCAGTAGTAACCACAACAGAAATACGACAGAGGAATGCTTTTTGACATTCACTCAAATATAGGATTCAGCCCTGAATTTTAGAATATTCCAACAGAAACTACAGGTTTATTAGTATTTACAGCACAAGTAAATCATCAAGTAAACCAGTTTCTTCTGAACTGGTTATATAAGAACTGAAAACAACCATTATTCATAGTGCCAAGTATTCAATACTTATATTTAATTTTGTTTCCTTTGCATGTGAAGTACATAAAGTGATTCATCATACAAAGGATCAAGATCCAGCATTATATATACTGAGGCAAGAAACTTGTAGCAGTTGTAATACAGAGAAAGGAAGCTACTCCTGGAGAACACTTATGCCAAAGACAGGGTAGTGTCTTACTCTGTTTATGTGTTCTCTTCATACTTTCTGCACTTAGCCCACATTGTGTTCAGTTGAGAACAGACCTGATTGAAAGGCAATGTATCATGCAATGTTCTCACCTCCTATGGTAGTGCATTTTGTTGGACGACAACAGCAGCAGCAACACCGCCATCACAACAGCTACTTAGACACAAATAATAATAATAATAATCAGCAGAACCGTGTTGTACCAAGTAACTGCTACAGTCGAAGTTCCTTTGAGCACACGTACCCTGTGGAGTTATTACAATTAATGGGCCTGGATATGCCTCCAATTCGCAACCGTGGTTATAACAATCATCCTCCTGGGGGAAGAGGAGAGGGAGATTGGAGGGATCGTGGAAATCTTCATGGTTCTGGCCCTCCTTTGATGCCACCTCCTGTTCGCCTGGGTTTCCGCCCTCTGATACACAACTCAACAATGAAAAGGAATTACTGGAACAAAAACAGTGGGAGGTAAATGCTGATGAATCATATCAGAAAATTGAGAGAGAGTGTGTGCATGCATGCATGTGAGATATATATTGCTTTTCTGCATGACCTGACTTCTAGAGTAGCCCTCCACAATAGACCAGTGTTTTCAGTCTACCCTAAAAATAATAGAACTGCAAACCAAACCTTAGAAATCCTTGTGTGAAAGGAATTAAATTGGAACTGTTGGTCAGTAAGTTCTAGAAAATTAATACTGAAGCTATTTTCTGCATTGTAGTAGATATTATTATTCAGAGAAATAGTAAATTTCCTAAATATTCGGAGTCATTCTAAAGGAATGGTTTCTTGTAAGTGCAACAACCATTATTTTATTCTCTGGCAACGTATTGTCACAATTTATTGACTAGACACAGGGTTTGACTTGGTAATTAAATTTATTGCGCACTTATCACTCCTAACTACAGGTAACTATAATAGTTTCATGGAATTACACCCTCTACAAATCACTGTACTGCAGCACCCATGAAATCTACTATGTCTTCATTAGGTGTTGCTAGGCAACGGTTCCCAACAGTGTAGATTCCTCTCCTCTCATGCTTATGTTGTTGCCAGCTGGTTACCATCTCGCATCTAAATTATGATGGCAACTCCTAGGCATGACTGGCTGACTTGACTACTAAATTGCTGCTGTTCCTCATCAGGACAGTGATTCTTGGTCCTGAGCCTCATGGGATCCCTGACCCCAGTTTACCTTCTGATGGCTCCGGAAGCCTTCAGCTCTCTCCCATTTCTTCTGGTTCCACTATTCCGCCTTTCAGGTGTCATGTTATAGTATCTTGAAAACCCAGTTTCACATGGGCATTGGGCATCACACTAAATTAAATAAGCATATGCAAGGATTACTTTTATCCTACATTCCATATTTTGAAACTAGAAGTTCTGGTAAGAACTAATCACCCCCTTTCCTTTGATATGACACGGACCGAATAAAAAACGACAAAAAACAAAACAAAAATCTGCGGTTTTAGTCCTCAAGCAAACACTCCCGCCCGAGCAACTGCCACTTATCAGCAAAGTTAGTAAGGGGATTGGTTGCGCTGACCACGTGACACTCTTTGTCCGCTAAAGTTTGCACATAAAAAACGACACTCCAAAAATTATTCGTTGCAGCGGGAACGTGTTTACCGAGCCATTGCCTGACAAAGATATGGGGATACACAGTCCAGTCAAGTAAATTGCTGCTGACCCTCGCCGGCACAGAGATTCATTGTTCCGCGTCCAACAGAACTCGTGACCATATTTTACTGTCTGACGGCTCTGGTAGCCTTGAGACCAATTCTTCGGCGGTAAGTAAAAAAATAAAGGTATCCCTGTAACGGGCCATGGAGACCCATAGGGTTGTCAGATGTTGAGGTTCCCACATTTTCTAGACAATCGGCTCATAGATGACATTAAGGTTGTCAGCCCTACGCGCCAGCCTCCCTTTACCCCCCAAAATATTCCTGATACTCATTTCTGTTAGAGGCTGAGTCAACCCCAGGGTCATAGTGTGGCTGAAAGGATTAGGCAAATTGAAAAAATCCAGTGACCTCATCGGGATTCAATTCCACGACCTTCCGGCTTGTAGCATAGTGCCTCAACCAAGTACAAAAATTAGGGATACACAGACTCTCCTTGGATACGACGCGGACCATATAGAAAATGACACGTCTAACAATTCTATTGTTGCGTGTATTCGTTGCAGCGGGAACGTTTTTACTGAGCCATTGCCTCGCAGTGATAGGGGGATACACAGACTGATGGGATGAACTTATGAAGTACGCCGTTGAGATGGACTCGGTAGCCGTGATATACATATCAAGTTGCATAAAGATTGGTTCAGACATTCATAAGTTGATTTGGGGGGGGGGAGATCCGTAGGGGCAGAGACAAGGCGATCTCATGCGCCACCTTTCAGTTTTTAAAAAATTAGAAAAGTAAGCTAAAAATAAAAGGCTGTTTATGAGATCACCTTACTGTCTGTGTGCCTCCTGATCTGTGCTACTCAACGGCTAGGTTAACGTATTCACAGGCTCTTGCTACGCAACAGCTAGGTAAACACATTTCTGCCACAACGAGTACACACGCAACAGTAGAAGAATCATTTAACTTGGTGTGATTAATTTTTTCCAGAATTTCTTGTGACTCTCGAAGTATTCTGAATGAGACGCTAGTACCAGCACACGGTAAAGATTTTGCATTCAGGACATGTACGTGGACCGGTTATAAAATAACCGGGCTGATGCTCTAAAATCTGTATCAGCTAATCACAATGGAAATAGCTCCATGCGAATTTTCCACTGTTGGAAGCAATGCTGCAGGTCTTTTTCTGATAGCTTCTTCACTTCGCCTTTGCCTTCACTGCAGCTGTGGACTCGAAACAGGTTCCTTTTATTGCAGACTTGATCTTTGGAAATAAAAAAAGTCACACGGAGCTAAGTCAGAAGAGTAGGGTGCATGCTCCAACACGGAGATCGTGTGCTTCGCCAGAAACGTCTTGACAGACAGTGCGTTGTGTGCTGGCGCGTTGTCATGAAGAATTCATGAGCCCTTCCACATTTCAGGTCTTTTTCTTCTCATCCATTATTGAAGGATTGTAGTAGACATGGTTAACAGTCTGACCTTCAGGCACCCATTCAATGTGAACGATCCCTCGGGGTATCGAAAAAAGGCCATCGTCATTGCTTTGAAATTTGACTTGCTCTTCCGTGTTTTGTTTTTTTTCCTTGGTGACTCTTCCGATGCATAGTTTCTGGGTCATACTGAAAAAAAAACCATGATTCATCACAAGTTATTACATCCTAAAAAGTTTGGATCATTTTCAATGTTTTGAAAGATGTCAGCACAAATGTTCATTCGAGTTTCCTTTTGATTAGGAATGGGGATTCTCGGCAACATTGTCGAGCACACTTTTTTCATGTTAAAATGTTCATGTAAAATCTGCCAAACACTCTTTATCAATGAAGAAAGCAGTCTTCTGGGATTTGGCACCGTGTATATGTGGTGTTAACCGACGTTTCGGAGGAACGTATCACCCCCATCTTCAGGGTTGAAGAAGTATAAGTAAATCTGCAAGCGACAACACCGTGAGACACGGTCAAGCAGACGACTGCTTTCTTCATAGTCACCGCCGTGAAAGCCTCAAATCTTACTCTTTATCAATGTTAGCTAATTCAGGAACTGCTCGAATGCTCAGGCAATAATTTTTTAGCAGTTTCACCGCCTTTTTCAATGTTAGCATCTGTTTTTGATGTGCAAGGCCGACCAGGATGCAAATCGTCTTCGATCTCTCCTCTTTCCTCGTTAAATCTTTTGAACCACTCAAAAACTCAAGAATGAGGTAGACATTCATCACCCCACACTTCCATCAACAAACTGTATGTTTCTGTTAGCGGATTTTCCAAGTTTTGCAGGGAATTGCACATTGACATGTTGCTCTGCTTAACATATTTCTGACGGAGCTCAGATACGCGGTCCGCTTCAAACAAAGGTTGATACCACACTGTTGGCCGTATGTCCTTGGAAGTCTTAGGGCTGATAGAGGAGAGGACAGTCTACTGTGCCAGGAATACAGTCTGCATAGTTTTTCTTTAGACAGATGGTTTTTAAAGAAATTGCATCAGAAACTATTTTGTGAACATTGCTACTGTAGCCACTGGAACAACCACTACCACCCGTGCTTTCTAACTAAGCGACTTGTATTCTAACACTTTGCATCAGAAACTATATAAAAATAATTTACATATATATTGTTACAAATTTGAGTCTACGAAAATGCAAAACGTTAAAACACAGAGACTCACAGTACTTGTTCCCAGCTAAAAAGAAACCGACAGCTTGAACATTCCACTCGTTTCACGACCGAAAGACAAACTGCGTGTGTACGAGTATGTGGTTCGGGTGAGACATGAGCAAGGGAGTAACAGGTGGGTTAAGTGGAGCGTAGTGTCTGGAATGGTGTGACTGAGCTAGTATCAGGTGTTGAATTCCATTTCAGTAACATTAGCCAGTTTATAATTATGCCTGTCGGTTTCCTTCATACTTGGTGTGAACGAAATTCAAGACGAGGGCAGAGGTGTAAAGAAAATAGAGGGTAAGGTAAAGTTGCCCCTGTGCATAACTAATTAAACATTGCTCCATGAAGGCATATTGGGGAGTGGATGTATAGATCCACATTTTCTTGACCTCGGCACTAGCTGGAGGTGAGTGGTCACCTTCACGCCCCAGCCGCTTTCCCCCCAGGAATAGAGTCCCTGGTATCCATTGGGTAGGAGGCTGGGTGGGCCCCAGAGCCGGCATAGACGACGTGGAGAAGGGAAAATTCTTGACCTTACCTGGATTCGAACTCTGACCCCTCAGTCATCCAGCCCATAGCCCGTCGCTATACTGACTACCCTACCCCGGCTTCTAAATAAAATAGGGGGACCTAAAGTAATACACAGGCAAAGTATAGGAATCGTGGTAAGTGTTTACAGTTTTGTGAAAAAACAAAGTGATGAAGGATTAGGTCAATTGGAAAGCCAGTCACCTCATCAGGAATTGAACCCGCGACTTTTGTGACTTGTATCATAGTGCTCAACTAGCTATGCTGCCGCATGGGTAAGGAATTCAGCACACCTCACAGTAACGGGCAAGAATAAAATTTAAAATTGGTGTAGATGGTTTTGGTGACCGAGTGACCACCGCTTGTCGGCGAAGTTAGTGCCAACTTTAGCGGATAGAGGGTGTGGCTTGGTCAGCGCAACGAACCTCAACAGCCGTTAATTTCGGTTCTCTAGACCTGAGCCGCTATTTCCTTGAAATAGCTCCTCAGTTATCCTCATGTGGCTGAGTGGACCCCGTTTGAGACCAACTATTCTCAGAAAATCTGGTAGCGCTGGGAATCCAACCGGGACCTCTGAATCTGTAGCCAGGAACTCTGACCACTAGACCAGTATGGTTCGCCTGCAGACTAAAGTCACAGAGTTTGTTGTTTTATTTGTAGATGGTTTTGGCAAGTGTGTAATTCGAAGAGCAATTAACGAATTTCATGCTACAGAAGGTGAGCGGCCTACTTTAAAATCTTTGTTAGTTTAAGGAAATGATTAACTTCAGTGGTGGAAATTGGGTTCTTTGGAAAATAGATATTAAGATTTGGGCTGCAGGTGGAGGAAATTGGAAAGTGAAAAAAAAAAAAAAGACTCGCCAGAAAGTATATTTGTACAGCAAGGCCAACATATTTGAGAAATATAAATCATTACAGAAATGAGGGGCGCCCTGTCATCTACACAAATGAAACTTTCATGACGGGCAGTTCAGTGGAATAGAAGTTGTGTAAAATATTCACCAGCCACGTGAAGTAATACAATCTGTGTAATCGTTTTTGTGTTTAGTAGTACAGAGGATGTTCTATTCCTACGTGTGCCACAACCACTAGCACACACCATTACGCTCCTCCTTCCACAGTTTTTTTGTACAGCTTGCTTTACAAGGGTTGTGTTTGGAAGGTCACATACATTTTGAGAATCCCTGAACCTAGAGATATTATTAAGTTTAAGTAAACATTGCAGATGACAAAAATAGTTTCTAAAGATGGCAGCCAAGTGGGTTGGCATATTGGTAGTGCTCTATCACTAGATTTTGTAGAAGCTCAATTTTAATACCAGCTGGGACACTAGCTATCCTCATTCAGGTGTGTGATTTTTCTCAGTTCCACAAATAAATTCCATTGCTCATGACCTTAAAGGCACAGAAATGAAAACTAAACTCACTTGAGTAGGTTATATGGTCAAGTCTATGTGACCTACATTTTATAGACATTCATTGAGGGCGCTGTCATTCTGTCTGTATGCAGTCTGTTAGCCCACATGTTATTAAGCAAGTCAAAGGTAACTATGGCCATGGCAGCTCTCATCCTCCCGGGAAGGTCCATCAAAGTAGTATTCAGTATTGGCACATACCCATTATTGATTTATGTCACCCTCACCCCCATAAAAGGGAAAGAGGAAGAAGGTCAGGTGATTGAGGTGGCCAAGTTATAGCCCCACATCTGCCATTCCATTTCTGTGGAAACTTGTGGTTTAAGAAGTCTCCCGACCTTTTTAAAATATGAAGGCACTGCATGGTGTTGGACAACATATCAAGGTACTTAACGTCCATTATTTATCATCCATCAATATTGCAATACTCTTCCATTCACCACTCAATTTTTAGTTTAACATTATACACCTTGATACTACATGTTTCAGCCCCAGACGGCCATCTTCAGGTGTCTTCATATGTTACAATTATTTTATTAAATTGTGTTAAAACTGCTACACTCTCTTAATTCATGTTAAAATCACACGCTGTAGTCCTCTTTTCAAGGTAAAACCAGGTAAAATCCGTTAAAGTTTCTATTATACCCACGTTATTTTGGTACATATTATTTCACATCACACGGGGTGTCGTCCATNCTCACAAATGTATGTTTGTCCAGGGTGTTTTGTCTCGGCAGCTTGCCCCTCACGTTTGTAGCCCACTTTTCAGTTATGACTGCCATATGCCCCTGGTTTGCGTGTTTCCTCCACAGCGTGTGGTGTTGTCCTTACTAGTGTTGCAATATTGACGGATGATAAATAATGGACGTTAAGTTGAACAATTGCGACGGGATGCTGAAATACAGAATCATATCTAGGTACACTATACTGGTCAGAGTACTTTTGACAAAGAAAAAAGGCCCAAACACCTTTTGTTTTGACAAAGCACAGATCGCATTCAACTTTGGTATGCCTTTTTGTGTGTTCACTTCATGAGGAATCTTTCACTCTCTTTTATATTAACATTTCCACCTCCTCACAGAAGACAATTGTGACAATAAGAAATCTGGTATATTGAAGTCTTGAAAGAATGTTACAACAAAGATGTAGCAGACTTCTTAGTTGTGTACAGTTACATGCTGCATCAGTTGGTACCTATGATTTTCGAATGTAAAACATTTCCACAGAATTCTGTGGCATGCTTAATTGGGAGCATGCTTGGTTCAGTTGCATGGACTGCAGATGGAAGCTGCTCAGATTTCATCCACCTGGGTTTCAGTGATTTGTCTCTTGGGGTCTTTTCCTGTACAAATGCAGCCAGTCTGATAAAAAACTTTATACACTAAGAAATCACATTTAGTAGGTGGTTCCCTTCTAAGCACAGTATAAGGTCTCCTTTGTGCTGTAACTTCAGACCTAGTTTTATGAAATCACAGTAGCTTTTTATGCGAAACACCATTTTTATAACTGTGACTGTAGTGCTTAGGTAAAAAGATTTAGAAATTTAAGTGACACAGATTATAAACTTGATAATGTAAGGTAAAATGTAAAAAAGGTAAAGTTATTGCTGTGCCTAATTAAGAAGCTCCACACCTTGAAGATGTATGGTTCCATCATTCTTGGCCTTGGAACTAACTGAATGTAGGTAAGCAGTCGGCTTGACACCTTGGCCACTTTACTACTGGGGAAAGAGCACCCAGTACTCATTGGATAGGAGGCTGGATGGGTCCCAGAGCCAGTCTGGATGCTGTGGAGAAGAGTAAAATATCTTGCCTCTGCTAGTAAGCAAACCCATTGCTATACCAGCAGAGCTATCTTGGCTTCCTGTAAACCTAATGACCATCCTGGTGTGTGTACCCATTGTTGCTGTGATGTGCGTGTCTATCTGCAAATAGTTTAAACTATTCAGAAAAATTATAGTTTGTTTCTAAAATAAAGTTTTCATTCTGAACATTTCACAGACTTCCAAGATGTAACCAACGGGATCCAGTGGGTTCCAAGCCAGATCTGTCTTATAACTCAAGTTCTGACTCAGGGTTTTCATCCCGATCACCTACTCCCAGTAAGCAGCAGTTACAGCAGTCAGCACTTTCTGACACAAGCTCACTGCAGCACACTGATGACAATGAGGCTAGCACTAGCTCATCAGATATTAAAGGAGTCAAGTAAGTGAAACATTTTAGAGCACATATGGACCAAGAGCATTCATGTGATCAGATGTGAGTTATGAATATCCTGTGACCTCAAGAGAATAAAATGTTTGACTACTGTTATTGCCATAAAATCTTGATTGCTTGCTTAATTGGTTGGTTTCTTGCTTGCTTACATGATCGATTGATTGGCTGGTTAGTCAGTCAGTCAACTGATTGAAGCAGGTCTTCAGTATATGTACGAGTATAATGTGGGACTAATTTTTTAACCTGATGGTTTATGTAGGAAAACATGAAAATTTATTTTATTTTAATAAAAATGACAAAATCTCTCATGGTGAAATGTATTTTTTCAGTGTTAGCTTGCTTGGTATGTTTTCAGAACAGTAATTCATGAAGTTTGAAGATATTTGCAGTCTTGTAAGGAATATTTATGTCTAACCTTTATCATGCAGGAACAGAGGATTTAAATTCCATGTACTGTGGAGCTAACAGTCAGATTTTAACTCAGTGGTTTTTGGCTCATAGTAGTATTAGTACTGAAGAAGAAAGTTTATATCTTTCAAACAAATGCTGCAAAAATAATTTAGTGGTGCTAGTATAGTACTGATGCTGAAAATATCGTTAAATTACTCATAAAGTTAATAAAATATTCTAGTAGAAAGTATTTGAAAGGAAGTAGCTTGCCAAATTCTGTACTGTTATGATTTACTATTGTTTCATGTTAGTCATGAAACATGGGGTTTGGTTTGCTGATTGGATATATTGGACTCCAAA
Organism: Cryptotermes secundus; assembly: GCF_002891405.2. Taxonomy (NCBI): domain Eukaryota; kingdom Metazoa; phylum Arthropoda; class Insecta; order Blattodea; family Kalotermitidae; genus Cryptotermes; species Cryptotermes secundus. The sequence goes on from NW_019744129.1 coordinate 217,873, forward strand.
CTACAAATAATTATAATACTGAATACTGATTGTTGTTGTGTAGACAGTATGTTCTATACTTTATATATCTTAGTTATAATATTGTCACTAATCTACATGCTTAACACATCACTACAGCACATGCTAAGTCTGAGTCTATTATGTCTTCACTAGTTGTTGCTTAGTTATGATGCTAACTATAGAGGTTCTGAACGGCCAACCAGAAACTATGTTCACCAGCCACTGACTCAAGACTGGCTGGCTTCAAAGTCAAAGTCAGAGTTACTTTATGACTAGCAGGTACAACTGCAGCTGGCCAGTGCTCGGTGTGACAGGCTTAAGGTGGCTTTTCAGCTGAAGCGCAGATCTCCCTTACACTCAGTTCCATTAAATTCTGAAACAAAGTCCGATGAAATTTTTATAGTCTCTTTTGCTTTCACAGTATGACAGAATGGTGTAGCTATTCAGTATTCTTGGACCAAGTAGGCAAGAAAAATAATTCCCTCCCCATTTCCATGTTCTCTAACTAACTGAGTAGCTGAGATTTGAGGTTGTGGTGGTAGTTCTGGCAGAACCTGTTGCCTCCATCTTCTGTCCTGAAGGTAGAAGCAGCAGGTTTCTCCAAGACAGCAACCTTCTACCAGACTGCATGGTATCACATCCCAGGAAACAATAATCACATATCTGTTAGTCATTTTATCCCCTTTGTTGATGTAACCTACACACCAACTATGATATTCATCAAAGGTATATTTTTTTAACTTTTAGGCATTAGAAATATTGCCATGTTTGAGTACTTGATGCACTTTCATCTTTCAGGCAATTGCTATTAAATTAACCTCTCATCCTAGCATGTATATCACTTATTTTGATTTTAGTGTCTTATTCTCAAATCCCCTTTGTACTTTTTGCTTCACAGATTTCTGAGTCAATAGCATCTGAGCCTAAAGCTTTTGAGACTGAAGTTACTATTAAAATTTAAAAAAGGGTATAAATCATCAGGTCCTAATCAAATTTCAGCATATTTGGTACATACAGAAGGTAAACTACTGTGTTTGGGGTTCACAGCTTATTAATCCTATTTGGAGTAAAGAATAATTTCTGCAGCAGCATAAAGATTTTGTTGTTGTACCTATTTATATAAATGGGGATAAAATTGACTATAGTAATTCTTGTGGGCTGTCACTGTTGTCAACTACATACAAATTTTTCTACATTTTTCTCTCATTTCAAACTTTGTGTGTAGATTAAATTATTTGATATCATCAGTGTAAGCTTCACTGTAACAGATCAGCTAATGATCAGATATTCTGTATCCACCAGATATTGAAGATAGAATGGGAGTACATTGATGAAATGCATCAACTAATTATAGACCTCAAAATCCTATTATTTATTTAGGAAAAAAGTACTGTAGTGCATTTTCACTGAGTTCCGTAGCCCATGAAACTAGATAGGCTAATTACAGTATGTTTAAATGAGAGCTATAGGAATGTTTGTGTATGTAAATATTTGTCTGATATATTTCCTGTTGAGAATGATAGAGGCAAGACATTTTATCACCATAGCGTGTAACTTTACTTTCAAGTTCACCATGTGCAAAATATGAGAAAACCAAACTGGATTAGAATTCAAGCTCTGAATATGCAGTTGAAAATCCAGTCATATGCTTACCATCATGACCATCTGTTTGTTCCATGTCTGCAGTCTCTACCCATGATCGTGACCAAAATAAATTACTTTCTAACTGGAATTTTGAAGGTTGTGGTGCAAGGACCAGTCCAGACCTACCCCTTAGGCATTCCCATTCAATCATTCATTTTGACTGGGATTATGTAGTCCAACATTGTTAGATTTTCAGTACTAGGGAGTCATGAAACATGGTAATGAAGGTTTGATACCTGCTTGCAGTTTAGTTTTCAGAGCCTGCTCAGAACAAACAACAAACTCCGTGATCTGTAGTCCGCAAGCGAACTATACCAACTGAGTGACCGCCATTTGTCAGCAAAGCTCATACCAACTTTTGAGGATAGAGGGTGTCACATGGTCAGCGCAACAGTTCCCCACGGCCATTAATCTCGGTTTTCTAGACTGGAGCCGCTATTTCCTTGAAATATCCTCACATGGCTGAGTGGACCCCGTTCCAGACCCACTACTTCTCAGAAAATCTGGTAGTGCCGGGAATCGAACCTGGAACCTCTGAATCTGTAGCCAGGAACTCTGGCCGCTAGACGATAGAGGCAGCCAGAGCTTGCTCAGGAATCTTAATTAATGTTACTTGTTCACAGCTGATTCGGTACAGTGACTTGGCTCAGACTAGCTGAGTTAGTATAGTGATTATTCTCAGACTAGATGAGCAAGGAATGGGAGTTTGATTCCCAGCAGAGGAAGAGATTTTCCTTTTACCACAGCATACAGATCACGTTGTGAAGCTGACGACCCACCTTCATGTAATGCTGAGGTTAAGAGTGCTTGTAATTATACCTCCTCTGTGTCCCATACATCTTCATAGCATGGTGCTTAATTAAACACAGGGACATATTCTTTCCTATGTGGGAGAAATTTAAGGCAAACAACTGATAGGAACTGTAAAATCAACAAAGCAATTTGGGCAGAACTCATATAAAGCTTACTGTCTTGCTGCACAGACTTCCATGCCTACAAATCCTGTTATTCGTGTTTTCAGCATATCCAACTCCTCACCCAAATTTTTATTTTTATTTTTACAATTTCCCAGAACCACACAGTTTATTCTTAAACAGATCCGTCATCAAAACCAACTCCTTCCCTTAAAGATTCTATCTCTGAACTCAAAAACCAATCAAGTTCCACAGCTCTGAAGAATGCTGTTTGTGCATATGTTTTGTTTTGAATTTCCCCTGCCAGTTTTAGGTGCATGAAATCTCAGCTTCAGTGGGATATATTGCCTTCTGGTCTGTGCTCCTGATGTTCACTTACTGGGCAAAATATGAATACTATAAAGAGAAACACAGAAGCGTGGTTGGATGCTAGTAAGGAGGTTTAGAAGTAAACACAAAAAACTTATATGTTCTTGTCTCACCAAATAGCTAATAAATCGTTTGAAATACAGCAAAGTTCATGTACTTTGGCATGGCAGTAGCAAATCAAAATTGAATTCAGGAAAAATTAACAGCAGATAACAATTTCTGCATTCTACATTCAGTTCCAGATCTTTTGTCTTCCAGTCTGCTGTCTATAATTGTAATGATTAAAATGTGTAACTGAAGCTATAATCTTACCTTTGTTTTGTATGGATGTGTGTCATATTAATGAAAGAATGTAATTTGAGAATTGAGAGCTGGGTGATCAGGTGAATATTTGGACCTGAAAATGAAAAAGCAATGTGGGTTGGATATAGTGTGTATGTGAAACACAAGAAATACATACAGAATTTTGGTTATAAAACCTAAAGGAGAGAGGCTGCTTTGAAGACATAGACAAAGATTGTAGGATAATATTTAAATGGGTCTTCTTGCATTCAGGTGTGAGGATGTGGACTGGAGTCATTTGGATAAGGGCTCTTGTGAGCATGGAAAATACTCTTCAGGTTTGATAAAGGTGGAGGCTTTCTTGAGTACCTGCATTGTTATTGGCTCTTGAAGAAGGACTCCACTTCCTGTAGTTAGTTCTAAAGTAGATGTTTCAGAAAATGGATCCAGTGCCCAAAACGTATGTATTAAATATATCCAAGGTGATGGGCATTGTCCAGCAATGTTTGTATAACGAATAGACCCATTGTCACAGACCTTTAGTTGAGCATATTTTACTTCTCAGCATGCACATCATTCCTTATCAGTCTCTTTCTGTGTTCCATTGTACACATTATCATCTAAATGGACAGAGATGAAGCATGGAGAAATTTTGTCCTGGCTTCACTCCCAGGGAAATTACTTACAGAACTAACATGATGATTAGTGTATAGGAGTCTATAAGTTCTGAATTCACATTGCCATCATGAAATAGTTCATGAATTTGAGATTGAGGATCCCCCCCCCACAAAGGGATCATGTCTCTCAGTCTTCAGTTAGTGAAGATTCATAGTACTTAATACCTTAATACAATTACTTCAGCAGAAACCTATTATGTAATATTTGTTATTTTGCCATAATACATTGATACAAAGAACTCATGTTTAGACGCTTGCATGATGTTTATGGCACACCAGCCCTGAACAGTTCAATAAGAAGTGGTCGTCACCAGCCTCAACAACAGCAACAGTATTTCCATCAGCATTCAGCACCTGCACATTCAATACACACAGTGCCCAGTCTTCAGTTCTATGTAAGTCATTCATTTTGATAATTCTTATCTTTAAATATTAGATTTTCTTATATCAGATATGATGGAAGACATATATTGGAGTAGTGACTTTCCAGCTGTGTTCCAAATGGGTTCCCGTGGGCTGTTCAGATGAATTTTTCAAATATCAGCTTTTCTATCCCCCCCCCCCCNGGCATTATGCATTATCTCGGTTTATGCTGTTTTTGAAAATGGTTCTGCCTCTGTCTTCAGGCAAAAGAAATCTAACCTGATTGGTCCACTGGTTACTAGTCCAGTGGACCCATCAGATTAGGTCCCCCTCCTTTTGTTTGAAGACACAAGCTGAATCACCTTTGAAAATGTTACATTTTTAGGATAAACATAGACTATAGATATTGTTTATGGTAAACAAGGAGTTCCAAGGGGATCTCAGAAAGGCTGCTTTCTTGTTGCACAGTTCTTGCGTCCTGCAAATCTGTTACTGTTATTTTATTTCTGTCAAGAACTTACTGTTTAAGTACAGATTCTGTGTGCATTAAATTTGTCAGATGCAGCTTCAGAGTTTCAAACTGTCATCGTGTTTGTAGTCATTGAGTTGCAGACATGTTTTACACATAATGTGAATTCTGTGGTCTATTTCCATACCAGATATCACGTGCCCAGCTACAATGGTTAGATAATTATCACCATCAAACTGAAAGCTGAAGACATTCACATATGGCCATCATGTTAGCTTACATTCTGTATAAAAATACCTTAGCAAAAGTTGCATATTTTTCAAAGATCTATTACCATACATCACATCAAGACCATACATGGTTTCATTCATGAGCTATGTTGTTGTTATTATTGAGTATAGAAAATACAGTCATACCAAGTTTTTGAAAGATAAACCACTGGTTGAAAAGTTGAAAGGGGAACACACAGACAGCATGGACATCTCATAAGTATAATTACCTTCCTTAAGGAAGGAAAGGAGGCCATAAATCTATGATGCATTTGTCAAAGACGTTCAGAAATGAAACGGGTGTTGTATTCAAATTATAAATCCAAAAGCTTATCCTAACTTAAGTAGAGTGTGGTCCATAAGTATACGAAGCAAAGTTGGTTGGTTGGTTTCCAATGGCTGCATTTAGGATCGTTTAACCCATTTTGCTTCTTGCTTCCCAATAGAGAGCACTCAAGTTCTTGCTTTGTTGCATCTCCTTGTTAAGATTAGGGCATTGAAGTAGGTGTTCTTTTCCCATAGATGATCCTGGCAAATTGCACAGTGTACATTCTTCTGTTATATATATTCCTATCTTACAAAGATCTGCTGCAAGGCAGTCATGTCCTGTATTCAATCAAACATTTGCAACAGCATCTTTTCTTGGTTTCTTGCTGTTAATTTCCCAAAGTTTTCCTATTTCTGACGTGGTAAAGCTAGGAAGCAAAGTATTCTGTCATTTAATGTTTGGTGTCAGTGATCCAAAGTCACTTTTCCTCCGTGTAAGATATTCTTACTTTAGTGTTCAGACCCACTGTTCCCCCAAGGATCCTTAAATGAGGCTTTCACTGTATTTCATTGTTTCTGATTATAATCTATTTTCAAACAAAGGAAGAGTATGCACTTCAGAGATTTCCATTTACATAATCTGGAAACTGTGAATCATTTGCTTAGATTTATCCTCAGACAAAATCCACATTTAGATTGAGTGAGACAAAAATTGAAAATTAGAATTTAATTGATGTTGTTATATTGTGACATTGATTATTGAACTTCCTTGATTTGTTTTTGGAACAGTGTATTTCAAAGTCACTTGGAGTTAAAATGTGCTGTACAGATATGTTTGTCACAATATGTTCATATGACACTGGATTTCATAGCACATTAGCATTACCATGAAAACCTTGCTGTATGGCGTTACTGTTTCAGAGAATTTGTAATAAAGAAAACTAAAGTGTTTCTGTCAAGAATTCCAAGTACAAACACAAGTAAGACCTGTGTTAGGTGCATTATGACAGTTGTAAATTAAAGAGAACTATTTTGTTTATTTTTATTATTAGAATGACAAAATGTACTGAAGATGAAAAGTTATATGTAATGTTTCATGACGTAATAATTTTAGGAGGTTATTCCTGTGATCATTGTGTGTGAAAAATGTTATATCAACATGGGTATGATTCTCAACAATTAGCAGAGCTATCAGTAGGGAAATTTGATGATTTCGGTATATGACAGACACCTTTATCAAAGCAAGAAATAACGCTTAATTGTTGTACATAATTTTGCATACCTTGGCCCTTCACTGATGTAACAGGTGTTCAAAATGTCAGCATTCAGCTTCAGTGCATATTCTTGAATGTTCCACAATGGAATGTACAAAACAACATTGGCATAACTTGTGCCCACCATGCATTCATAAACAACATATTTCGTGTACCCCCATGTATGGAAGTCATGGGGGTTGGGGTCTGATGCTTGTTGTAGCCAGTTCTACAAACCCAATTGGCCAATCCAGCAACCAGGAAGTGTTGATTCAGGTCTTGTTACTGTAGTATGGACCTGCACAGACCTGCATTCCATTGTGTGCTTGCACAATAACACCCACACATTTCAGCTCATGTATCATTCACCTACTTAGAGCTGTTTAACTGTTCAGAATTTTACCCATGATGCTATAATATTTTTCATTTGGTATGACTTCAGTAATATCCCAAGAAGTTATGACATAAAGTCATGACATGCTCTGTTTATATTTGTAGGATTTGAGGTTCTCACAGAGGTGGATATGAAGTGTTCTATCTTCTAGTATATAACACCATGTAGTCCATTGACAGTCAGCCTACACTTGGAGCATGAATTTCAGTGGACTATGCATCATTATATCCCAGAAGACAGAACTCTGCATATTTATATTTGTTGATTTTCTTCATTTTTTATTCACAGACAACTTTATTGTAAGTAAAATACAGTACTCTAAATGATGGTTGGCAGGTAATGGTTGTATTATTTTTCAGCAACAGCAACAAACTTTGCAGCCTGGATTAATTCAGAGTGAGAATCCTTATCAAAGTAAACGGCGTTACCATTCTGGCAGACATTCTCCACCACTACCCCTACATCCTCATCACCATCGGCCTTCACGCGGAGGACGCCGCCTGAATGGATTTCTGCTGCCCCTCTCCAGTGGACCTGCACCAGTTCTTATTGCTCCTGACCGATTTTTGTCACGTTCACATCTTGTACAAGTTTCTCATGCACCACCACAGCTTGTCTCTGGCTGTGAATGGGATAAGGTAACCTCTTCAGCTTCTGAGATGATAAATAGGATTATACCCCAACGTAACCCTTTGGTCACTTTCTTGGTGTGTAGACCTTGATATGTTCCTTCTCGTACGATATCTCGTCATCATTGAATTATGGTTAGGATTATGATTAACCCTCCTATTGTTAGCAGCTCTTGATTATATTGATGGAATCATTTGATTATGCCCGATATTGTTACTATGGCCCCAATAGCGCCCGTTAGTGGTCAGGGTCTCTGTTCCACTAAATGGAATGGGTGGTTTCTGTGTCTTGTCATTAATTTACTTCTCTAGAGTATAAGGTTCTTAGAACTGCAAATACGTATGATTGGATTACGGCTACGGCTGATTCTAAGATTAGCAGTAGGATTTGTGCAATAATTAGCACCCCTAGGAGAGATTGTGTAATTGTTGGTCCGTTATTTCCTAGTAAGGTTAATAAAAGGTGTCCTGCAATTATGTTTGCTGTCAGTCGGACTGCTAGTGTTCCTGGTCGGATAATGTTTCTGATTGTTTCGATGCAAACTATAAATGGTATTAGGGGTGTTGGGGTTCCTTGTGGAACTAAGTGTTCAAATATGTGGTTTGTGTTGTTGATTCAACCAAATACCATGCATTTTTCTTCACCCATAGATATAACATGAACATGTGCTTTTGAGTAAAAATAAAGTCTTATCTTGTAGTTCTTTAAATAATGGTACTGCAATCATGAAAAGTTCAGTCATGATACTACTGCTTCATCCCAACCATTCTTAACCAGTTTGATATATTTTCCTCATATTTCATATTTATAAGTGGACTAAGAATATGATAACGTTTAAGTTCAGAGCCAGTTATAATTCATAATTGTTGTATACAAAGTTCTAAGAGATTATATATGTCTGCATGTTCATGTGTGTTTATGTACAGTAGAACCCCCATTAAATGTTAGTTGATTTAAGGTGTTCTCCCATTAGAATTCAGTTTCGGTGATCACAAATCTGTAATCTGTCAACATGCACTGCTGCTCAAGTAAATGTTGTGTGGAGTTTCATTGTGTATGTATATGTGGACACACACTCACATAAGTGTGTGTGTGCGCGTGCATGTGCATAATTTAACTTCAAAATTAAAATGCAGAGACATTAATGATAATAATTATTGATATTTCAGCTATCAGAAGGTATATGGAACAAATTCATGATACATCAGCAAACAGAAACTACGTATAGGAAGAAGATACTGCTCTGGAAATGCCTGTCAAATTCCATTCAGGTAAAAGCCAAATGAACCTATGCACAATGTGCACTATATATCAGAACTTGAATTTAAGGAAATTAAGTTCAGTAAAATAAGTTACCTTAACTGAATCATGTGTAAGACCTGCACAGATGTGGTAGGTAAAGCAAATTGTACATATTCATAAAAATTACTGTAATTTCAGAAATATAAAAGCAACTTGACAGTTTATGTAATTATATGTAATATATTTTAATGAAACAAAAGCAGATAATGTAATGTAACAGTAGCAAGAAGATTAGAGACCTGCAGGGAGGAATAAATGAATTTAAGAATGGTTGCCAAACTGGTAGTACATAACTTAGTAAAGGATGAGAATGGTGGTCTGCTTGTAGATTTCCACAGCATTTTGAATAGGTGTAAGAACTAGTTCTCTCAGTTATTGAATGTACATATGGTCAGTGATGTTAGGCAGTTAGAAATACATACAGCTGACCCATTAGTACCTGATCCTAATTCTTTTGAAATTGCTATTGGCAAAATTGAAGAAGTATGATAATGATCAAATTCTGGCAGAACTGATTCATGCAGAAGGTGAAACATTGCATTCTGAGATCCATGAACTTGTTAATTCTATTTGGCATAAGGAAGAATTGCCTGATCAGTGGAAGGGGTCTATTATTGTACCAGTTCACAAGAAAGGTAATAAGACTGACTGCCGTAATTATCATAGGATAACGCTGCTGTCAACTTCATACAAAATTTTATCTAATATCCTTCTTTCAAGGTTAAGTCCATATATAGATGAAATCACTGGGGATCATCAGTGTGGGTTTTAACATAACAGATCAACTAATGATCAGATCTTATGCATTCGTCAGATACTGAATAAAAAAAATGGGATACAATGAGACAGTACATCATCTGTTCATAGACTTCAAGAAAGCCTGTGATTCAGTTAGGAGAGAAGTATTGTACAATATTCTGATAGAGTTTGGGATACCCATGAAACTAGTTAGGCTGATTAAAATGTGTTTAAATGAAACCTATAGTAAAGTCTATATAAGTAAACATCGTCTGATGCGTTTCCTATCTACAGTTGTCTAAAACAAAGAGATGCTCTATGACCATTGCTTTTCAATTTTGCTTTAGAATATCCCATCAGGAAGATCTAGGAAAACCAAGTGGGACTGACATTAAATGGTACACACCAGCTGCTTGTATATGCTGATGATGTAAATGTAATGGGAAATAACATACACAGAATATCTAATTGATGCTAATAGGGAGGTTGATCTAGAAGTAAGCACAGAGAAAACTAAGTATATGTGGTCTGACAATAAAGTTTGCAAACTCATCACGGTAAAAGTGCTACATACCTCAGTCCTGAATATCACTGTGGTCGCCTTCAGAGTACTCTTTGGAAGCTATGCACTGATGCCAGCGCCTAATTCACCCTTCTAAACAATTTTGGAACTGGTTTTGTGGAATGGCCTTCAGAGCTGCCGTCGTATTACTCCTGATGTCATCATTGTCTTCAATATGCCTTCCTTTCAATATTTCCTTTATGTTTGGGAACAGAAAAGAGTCATTGGGGGCTAGATCCGGTGAATAGGGAGGGTGTTCCAGCACAGTTATTTATTTACTAGCTGAAAACTCCCTCACAATGCCATGTGACCAGGTGCATTGTCATGATGCAAGATCCAAGTGTTGTTGGGGATGGCACACCAAAATACACTCAGACAGTAATAGACGGCACTCAGAAAGAAACTGCCATGGATCAACAACAACACAGCTGTGGAATGCTGATATGCCAGTGTCATCAAACCATACTGAGATTTCTGTTCACTGCTACCACGACAAGCACACGGTGGCAAGTTGATGAACTTCTTGTCAGACCTCGTATGTTGCTGTCTCATCACCAGAATATAGTACAAAATCATAACATAAAGATAGCTAATCCGTTGAAAACGTGACAGAGTTCAAATATTTGGGAACGAGGGTAACAAGTCAAAGAGTTTTATTAAGGACACATTTAAGAGCAAACTAAATTTGGGTAATGCTTGCTACCATTCAATCTTCTGTCTAAAAATACAGATTAAAATACACAAAAACAGATTTTTGCCAGTAGTTTTATGTGAGTGTGGAATGTGGTCTCTGACAGTATGAGAAGAACATAGACTGAGGTTAATTGTGAACCGGGTGCTGAGGAGAATATTTGGACCTGAGAGGTATGAAGTGACAAGTTGTTGGAAAAAACTGCATAATGAGGAGCTTCATAACTTGTACACGTTGCCAAATGTGATTAGAACGATCAAGTGAAAGAGGATGAGGTGGGTAAGGCATGTAGCACATATGAGGAGAAAATGAATGTATATAGGATTTTGGTAGGAAAGTACGAAAGAGACCACTAGGAAGACCTAGACATAGATCAGAGGATAATAGGTATTAAGATAAATCTTAGAGAGATAGGATGGGTTAATGGGGACTGGATTGGTCTGACTCAGGATAAAGGCCAGTGGAGGGCTCTTGTGAACACAATATTGAACCTTTGGATTCCATAAATTCTTAAGTAGCTACACAGCTGATGGCTTCTCAGGAAGCGCTCAGCTCCGTGGAAGCTTTAGTAAGTAATAGTTTCAGTTCAGCTTATGTCATCAAATGAGAATATAACAGTTATAAAAGCGATTTTTCAAAACTTTTGCTATATTTATTTCCATAAAATACACACTTTTTTACCAGAACCTTGTATCTGAAAGTTGTGATGCATAAAATATGGGAATACTACTTTTCAGAGTATAGTGTTACTTGTTATCAGTGTGAGGTTAGGTAAATTGTAGCTGCTTAATATTGGGGATTAAAAAATTGAATTGTATGATGAAGTACAAAGGGTGTTCCATATATAATGCCTCCTATTTTTTTGTGTTAATATGTAACGTCTGAGCTGGATGTTGGTGGTGTTGTAGTAAAGTTTGAACTTTCCCGCCAATGTACTGTTAGTTTGGTTGTCATGCGACAGATAGCGACAGCAGAGCAGTCTACCAAAATGCCTGCCTGACATAGAAGTGAGTACGAAACAGAGATGTGTTATTGAATTTCTCACTGCCGAACAAATTGCACCCATTGACATCCGTCGACGCATGCTAAAGGTGTACGGAGATGATACCTTGGATGTCAGCACAATGAGGCGGTGGGTAGTACGTTTCAACAGTGGCGAAAGTGAAGTGCACGACAAGCCACACCCTGGGCGTCCCTGCTCAGCTGCCACTCCTCACAATGAACAGCGCCTCGATCAGCTCATCCGTACAGATCGGCAGATAATGACCAGGGAACTGTGTGTATGGCTTAATATCAGCTGTAATGCATTGGAAACTATGTTGGAGAAGCTGGATTATCGCAAAGTTTGTTCCAGGTGGGTCCCATGGATGCTTACACAGGACCACAAAACTCATCGAATGGAAGTCTGTCAGGACCTGTTGCACAAGTTTGATGCAGAAGGTGACAAGTTTCTGGACAGCATCGTCACTGGAGATGAGACATGGTGTCACCACTACGAGTCAAAATCCAAAAGACAGTCCATGGAGTGCCGACATCCGGATTCCCCAAGAAAAAAGAAGTTCAAGACACAGCCATTGGCAAGGAATATGATGTGCACGGTCTTTTGGAATAGGCGGGGTGTGACTTTGTTGGATTTCCTGTAGCCTGGTGAGACTGTCAATTCTGAACGCTACAAGATGACCCTGACTAAGCTGAAAGCCCGCATTTCTCAAATCAGGCCAGAGAAGCAGACAACCTTTCACTTACAACACGATAACACTGGACCCCCTACCAGTTTGGCGACCACCGTGCTGGGCTGTCCTACCACATCCACCTTATAGCCCCAATTTAGCACCTTCAGACTTCCAGCTCTTTGGGTCTATGAATGATGGACTACGTGGGCAACATTTTTCAGACAATGATGCTGTCATTGCAGCTGTAAGAAAGTGGCTAGCCTCTGCTAGCGCAGACTTTTATGGGCGCAGAATACAGGCTCTTGTTCATCGCTGGCAAAAGTTCGTAATGAATGGTGGTGATTATGTGGAAAAATAGCTGTAAGTAGCTGAAGTCTTGCTCTATTTAACTGCGTTATTATGTTTTCTGTATCTGTTGTAGTTTTCTTTAAGGAAAATAGGAGGCGTTATATATGGAACGCTCCTCATACAATTTGCAATCCTTTGTGCATATTTTATTACAATTAAAACCATATTTCAATAAAACATAAAATGAACATATAATGTAATAGTTTCAGTTCATTGTTTGCCCCCCCCACCACCACCAAGAAAGAGGAGATACAATTTCAAAAGTATAGCCTTGAGAGCAATTTTTGTAAATTTTGTTTTGTATTTATTTGCATAATTTACACACACTTTTGACCAAAATTGTGTATCTGAAAGCTGTAATATGTAAAATGTGGGAATACTGCTTTTCAGGATATAATGTTATACGAGGGTTGGAACTTTAATAGTGGCAACACTGCTGTAGAGACGCCATGCAATGGAACCAAATAAAGTCGCTTATACCACATGTTAGTTACATACCTATCTTACCTCAGAACAAATGGACTCTCCCTTCCCACATCACGCACATGTGCAGTGACGAGAGGAACAGAGCCTCGTGTTAGCTGACGGTCTAATGTAGTGTTGTCATGATGTTTTCGAAACAGGAACAGCGGAAGGAGAGGCTTTCTTACGCCATACATTACACTGGATGACACATGGGCCAAATCGTACAAGCTACAAATGAAACGACAATTGAACGAATGGCGTCATTATGGGTCACCACGAAAATCAAAAGTTCGTCAGAACCCCAGCAATGTGAAAGTTATGGTGATTCTCAAGTGCAACTGTGATGGCGTTATCCTAATGCATACTGTTCCCCGAGAGCAGATCGTCATTGCGCAGTATTACTGTTCATTTTTGGAACACAACCTGTGACCAGCTTTGAGAAAGAAGCAGCGACACTTTCTGCAGAACCCACTCTTCGTTTGCAGGACAATGCTTGGTTGCATGCAGCAGAAGCTGTGGCTGATATTGTTTGATCGATTTGGCTGGGAAGTGCTGTACCATCCACCATAGTCCCTGGACTTAAGCCCTTGTGACTTCGACTTGATTCCTAGGATGAAGGAACCTCTTCGTGGCAGTCACTTCAGAAATGTTCCAGTGATTCTTCAGGCAGTAGACCGCTTCTTTCGAACTATCAACACAACAGGCACTGCTAAAGGTATCCTGTGACTTCCACATCACTGGCAACAGGTTGTACACAGTGCTGGTGACTACATTGAAGGACAGTAAAACTTCGAAACATGCATCTATTTTGTATCAGTTGTAAATAAATGGTTGCCACTATTAAAGTTCCAACCCTCGTACATTATTAGGTTCCCTACTTATTATTGTTAAGTACCATAATAAAATATGAGGGATAATAATTTCAAGACTACTGAATCCAACATGTACTAAGCATGTAAAATATTTGACTTAGGAGCCTATTGACAATAGATTATATTTGTGAGAGCTTCCCCTGCACTACCTTCTTTCAGTTTCATAGAAGAACTGCCTGGTTATACTGAATAGGAATCAGTGTATCATAACCCAAGGAAGTGGAGAAAGATACTGAAAAACAAGAAAAGACTAAACCTGTCCAACAGTAGTTATATATGCGCTTTTTCTTCTCAAGCTATGTACGTAGTGTGTTCAAAAAGTATCGAACCTTCTTTTTTCCCACATAAACCAATGAAGCGCAGGAGGCTCCCTTCAGTGGAGATGTGGAGGGGACATTCATGCGCAGTCGTGAATTTTTTCCGGCCGCAGAAAGCGTCAGTCGCTGGCAGTTGGCCTATGAGTGAGGACGTGTAGTGAGTGCTCGTCGGATTCCAGTAAGGTGTAAAATGACGGAACAACATGAGCGGCGATATTGCATCAAATTTTGCCAAAAGCTTGGCAATACCCAAGTGGAAGCCATTTGCAAGATTCAACAGGCTTTCGGGGATGATGCCATGAGCAACTCACGGATAAAGGAGTGATACAACCGCTTCAAAGATGGCCGCACATCAGTGGACAGCGAACCACATTCAGGCAGACCCTCAACAAGCCGAAATGAGAATGTCATTGAGCAAGTGCGGACTTTGGTCATGGAGGACCGTCGTATCACAGTCCGAGAACTTGCGAATGAGATAGGGGTAAGCATTTGATCAGTATATTCAATTTTGACCAAGGATTTGGGCATGAGGAGAGGGTCCGCGAAATTCATGCTGAAACTGCTAACAATGGAGCAGAAGCAACGCTGTCTGGAAATCGCACAGGACATGCTGGATAATGCAAACAGTAACCCCAACTTTCTGAAGACCGTGATCACAGGTGATGAGTCGTGGGTTTATGGGTACGAGCCGGAAACCAAGATGCAGTCGTCACAGTGGAAACATCTGACATTCCCGAGGCCAAAGAAGCACGGCAGGTCCACAGCAATGTCAAGGTCATGTTGGCCGTATCTTCGACTCCCGTGGGGTTGTGCATCATGAGTACGCACCACAAGGCCAAACCATCACAAAGAAATACTACCAGGAGGTCCTTCGTCACCTTCGTGATGCTGTGCGGCGCAAATGACCAGATCTGTGGGCAGCAAAAACTTGGCAGCCCCATCATGATAATGCACCCGCTCATTCTGCACATCAGATTCAGACTTTCGTCGCCAAACACAACATCCCTGTGGTTCGTCAGGCTCCCTACTCCCCCGACATGGCTCCGTGTGACTTTTGGCTCTTTCCCAAGCTGAAAATGCCGCTGAAAGGAACCTGATTTGAGTCAAGAGAAGACATCATGCGAAATTCGATGGCCCAGCTGATCACCATTCCAAAAGACGCGTTCCAGAAGTGTTTCCAACAATGGCGGAAGTGCTGGGAGAAGTGCGTGCATGGCCAAGGAGACTACTTTGAAGGGGATTAGGGTTTTGTACCTCCAAATCAATAAATGTATTTCTGCTGACCAAAGGTTCGATACTTTTTGAACACACCACATATGATTGATGAAAGATATTGTATTAGTAACTGGACATGGGGCTAGGATTGATAATTGGATTTATTGAACACTTATAAATACAAATAATTATAACACTGTCACTAATCTACATGCTCTGTATATCACTATGGCACACAATAAATCTTCTCAGTATCATATTTCTTCAGTACTTGTTGCTTTATAGCAGCTCCAAATAGCAGTCTATGCAAGTCTATGCCAATAAAGTTTACAAAATCCATGGAAAAATTATTTCTATATAATGTAAAAGGTGTACAACAGTAGATTGTACTTGCTTGAGACTGGTGACTCAGAACTGAGGAGTTCTGCCAGTTCATTCATCCCATTTTTAATCTAATTGTTTGCCAGCTGTTTCATTTGGAGAGTATGATCTTCTGTGATGTGATGCTGTATAGTCTGGTAGTTTACCAACATTTTGGATGAACATACAGTCCATGTCTTCAGTATTGAATAAGCCAGGCTAGTAGATTTCTTCTTGCTTCTTTGCTTGCTTTCCTCTTTGGGCTTGAAGATATAAACAATATGTTCCTCCAGAACATCTGTAAATTTCTACCAGTCTACATGGTGTCACATTGTAGACAGCATTGTAGTGCTTGTTACTGCTGCCTTGGTAGTCTTTGTTGCTCCATTGTGATGAGGGGTTTGTAAGCATTGTGATAAACCTTTTGGTTCTGCTCATGTAGTAATGCCTCTAACTTTTGTGTGTTATGAACAGTCATCATTCCCGCGCTATGAACTGTGCCTTGTAGGCTCCACCATGAATGGATTTGGAAGTGATAGGAGCGATGTGGATATGTGCCTTCTTGTACGTCATACTGAAGTGGATCAGCGCAATGAAGCTGTTATTCATCTGGGATATGTGCTGAAGCATTTGCGGCGCTGTGGTGAGTCATCTTAAAACAAGTATATAGTGTGGTACCTTAAGTCACTATATGCTCTTTTTGTGATATCTAGTTTGTATCGTGTTCATGTTCTTGCTATTTTAAAAATTAACTGCATGCAGATCTGTGCATAGTGGAATCTTCATTTAATGTTCCTCAATTTAAAATTTTCCTCATTTAGAATTCAATTTGTATGGTTCCAGCAAAAGTGCTCTGATTTTCAGTTTCTTCCATATAAGGTTTCTTTTGCTTATTGTACAAATTCATTGTCTCCTAAAGAAATATGAAATGGTAATTCCACTGATTTTGATGAGTCAAGTTGAGGTTGAGCACGACCACTTTTTGGAGAAAACCAAATTTTTTAAATATGCTGGAATATTCAGGAATCATTTTCTGGGTACCAACAGGATGTGCTCATAATTGATAAATTATATTAAGCTTAAGAATATATTCAGTTATTCAGTATTAGTGGGGGTGGGTTTCCCCATGCACCATGACTAGTAGTCTATTGTACGTCCCACTTTAATTTTTACTGTCGCCATACCCTACCGGTACTGGTGCTCGCTATCCCCTTTCTCCCAGCGAGGTCAGCCCTCTTCTGGCAGTGGTACCCAATAACTTCCCCATCTACCGGAGGCATTGGAAACTACTTGGGCGGGAAACTTTTTGTCTAATTTTGCTCAGAGGTCTCCTAGAGACATGAGGATCTTTTGCATGCCGTAAATCTACGACACGAGATCCACGGCTTAAAGTCACTCCCGGAGGACTTATTCCCTGAATTTTTCCGCCCTTAAAAATTCCACGACCTCCACCAGGATTGAACCTGCGTGCCTTGAGTCATGAGGTGGGAATGTAACCCCTAGACTACGGAGGCCGCTAAGCTTAAGACTATAAGTATATAACATATTTACCTGAATATAAGATGATCCCTTCTTAAAATGTTTAGTTTTCATAAAAATGTGTTTTTGTCCATATTAGGATTGGCCAGGCTTGCATTTCACAAAAGGTCTTCATTTTCAAGTTAAATAAACATAACTATTCAGACACTTGCAGAAACTCATGTTATTAGTACAAAGGCACAAAGTGTTAGTAGAAAGTACTGAATAAATTGCATTAATTAAAAAGACAAGGGTATAAAAAGGTACATTGAATAAACCAGTCCATGTATAACAGTCACTATCATTACCACCTCCTTCATCACCCAAAGGATTGTCTGCATCATCATAGATGCCTTCCCATACATTACTTCTTCACCCCAAATAATGCCTCAGGCAGTTTCGTCATCTTCCCTAGTGGAATCAGTGGACAATTTCCAGACAGTAGCCATTCGCCGTAGAGGTGACACAAACAATCCTTGAATGGTTTGTTAACTACCACATCAAGAACCTGAAACTGGGAGATAATGCTTTAAGGTGTAATCACTAGGTATGTGTTGAATTCACAGGTTTGGAGTTTCATGTTACCTCATACATAGCCTCAAAATGCTTCTCCCTGTTCATAGAAGAGCTCCTGGTCATCTGTCCAAGACTTCTCTGGCCAGTGACACATCCAGTCATTCGCATGGATTTAAATATGATGTATGAAGTTTTTATAGCGGTTAGAGTTGATAAAATCCTCTCAGGCTGTCAGCCATATCAGTTGGTTAAATATCACTGACATTTCAGGGACTATCTCTGTCCCCATTGACAGGGTCTGATGTGTCTGATTTGAATATAACACTGCATAGGTTTTCCTTGGATAGATCTTTTTGTGTGTGTGTTCAGAAAGGGTGTTGTACAGAGAGCATTACTGCTATTCTGAAATACCTCATGGCCAGTAGATTTTACCGTCCCATATTTCAATTATGAAGTTTACATGGGTTTACATGTGAATTTCTAAGTGGACCATGAAGTTTGTCATATTTCCAGCATAGACTAATTACATACCTCTTCTCAGCATAGTCCTCTGTAAGCTTCTTAGCTCATGTTTGCTTGTGAAGTTATAGGATATTTTGCTGCATAAACCTGATGGTCAACTTGGCTTTCTTATGCATCATCTCCCATGAACCAGGGAGCCCATCCAACTATACATTTTTAAATCAAACGCTTGTTCATCATTATCATCATCGTCATTTATGTGCCATCCTTGCTTGAGCCCTTGAAATGTTTTTTACATGGAATTGATATTTAATTGTTCTTGTAATTACCTCCAGTGTCAGATATATGCTTTACTTTCTTCATGACACAGCTCAGTGTTTGGTTTATCCCTCGTGCTTCATGACCATTAATTTAGAGTTCACATCGTTGCTGCAATGCACACCTCTTAATGTCTCAGACAGTGTGAAACCTCTCATTTCAACATGGTCACCCATTATTTATATCACAGTGTTCTTATTTTTTTCTCTCACAAAAATGAAAAATGCAAATTTTTCTGTGTACACATGTTAAACCTTCAGCCATCACACACTGCCATTCATAACACCACATTGCCAAATGCTTCTGGCACTGCACACTGCAGCATTGGTTTCATGGGATAGAAGTAGCTACAGCCACACTTACTTCACCTGTAAATAAAATGAGGACAGTGCTACAAAACTGCCGCATTAACCATCCAGAAAACAATGCCAGCAGAATACAACTGGTGATGTAAATACATTGACCCCAGCGTGGTATATTCCAAATATACGAGTATAAGATGGCCCTTGTTTTTTCAGATGCCGAAGTATGAAAAAACCTCGTCTTATATTCAGGTAAATACGGTAAGTTTTAATTGTAAAATGAGTGCTGTAAATTATTATGGCTTTCTACTTCTCAGTAGATTTCTCCCCATTGCTGTGACTGTGTTTCTTCCCTCTATAACAGGATGTTGTGAAACTGCTCATACTGGTAGGTAAAGGTGAGAAACAAATATAGCATTGAAGAGTTTTAGCTTGTGGGAGGTAATTCCATATAGTCCACTGAAAGTCATCTGATGTTTCAGAGGAACATGTTGCCTCCATTTTCAGGGTTGAAGAGTAGGTCTAGCAAGAAACCAGCATGAAGCAGGCAGCAGGGAGAGTGCTTTCTGACTTCTTGCTTTGTTTACACTTCACCCCTGATGATGGAGACAACGTGTTCCTCTGAAATGTTTGTTGACTCTCAGTGGACTGCATGGTGTGTTAACCACCACAGTGAGAAACTCAAACCCTACAATTATAACACTTTTGAAAAATAAACAGTACAGTGGCTCTGTAATTGGAATTTATAATGGTCAAGAAACATCTTCGGGATTACAAATGATATTGCAATCATTCAATTTGATGCATAGAAATTTGTGCAGTAGCAAAAAACATTCCTTCATACCTACTTCGTAGTAAACAAACTGTCAGACACACAGAAATTTTGCACATTACATATAATAATTCTATAACAAGGAAGTTGAATTTTTTATATTGCATACATTGAACCTGATATACATTTGGATGGCAAGAGTAGTGATACAGTTCAAAACAAGGCAGACTCAATAGAGATAATTATCAAGGTCACAGTCTTAATGTTGTGGAAGTACAAATATGTGTCATTAGACTGTGGTTGTGATTAAGTGGCTATAATGCTTCCAGAAACTCAATGTGCCTTGTCTTAAATCTATACCAGACTACTCAGAAATCTAACTAATACCATAGTCACAAGGCAAGAAGAGGCTGTACAGTTGAGTTTACACATATGAGCAGTGTACACTATTCCCACGTGGTGAAATGGTATGTGCTGTGAAAAGTATGTTGTGATCAGTAGCCATCATGACAAGGACCGTACAGATCCAGCAACATCAGAGGACGCAGAAAAACAGCGAGACCTCCAAAAAGTGAAAAGTGCAATATAATAAAATTGAACTTTAATTCATGAACTTTTTAACCAGTAATATAATTAAAACTAGTTAAAGTGAACTTGACGCAGTGATGAGCGTAAGTAGGAAGTGACTGTATAAGTGAAAGTGAAAGCACACTAGTGATCTGAATTGAAATTCGATTCGCAAATTTTAAATTTAAATTTTAACTTTTGACATTTAGAATAATATTTTAACTTGTGTTTTGTGAGAGGATCTTGATATATTATTGAGCGTGGGCCTGAATAAGATACAGGATCGAATAAGTGAAAAGACAAATATCATTGCGTGCAATTATACAGCTGTGTTTGTACACCTGAGGATGACCTCTTGAGGTCGAAACATGTAGCGTAATAATAATAAAAATATGTTGTGTGGTCAGTAAAATTGACTCTAATATTAATTAAATACACAACAGGATGCAAGAAACAATTTAAGTATACTCTCTTCACCTTTGTTACTTTCAGCATTTGCTTAATATCATCCGTAAATTGTGCAATAGCTGATTTTATCTCCTGTTTTTACTACAGTATCATAATGTCGAAAATATTTAACCTACCAATTTTAATTTTTGTAACTCCTTGTGACTTCATACTTCATATCACTATGTAAACTTTTTCTTATTTTTTCCATGATAGCATAGCTTTTTACAATCTTTGTTTCTCACAGATATCACCTGTACACACAGCACAACTGACTCTGTTGTACATGATACTGAAACATTGCCAAGCCAAAGTTCATATTTGAATGTGCTGCACTTCAAGGTCACAGTCTATGAGATTTCTATGTTAGCAGGCCAGAAGGCTTAAAAGGCAGTCATTAAGAAATCATATTTAATAATAATATGATTGTAATACAGACTTCTCTTTATTTTCTGTACTTACTGTAACAGACTTTTATTATACATGAGTTGCATATTGTGGCAGTTGAAAATAAATTGTGTTTTATGACTACAAAAATATGCCAAACATTTTTGTATACAAGAAAGTGTGGTTCCTTCCCATATGTGAGGGAAAATTGTATGCAGATTAATATGGTATATATGATTATGTGTGTTTGTAGATGTTTTCCTTGAACAGTTCTATCTTCTGGCATGTAATGCCATGTAGTCTGTTGGCTGTCAACCAACGTTTTGGAGGAACATGTTGCCTCCATGGTTGCCATCTGCTTTCACACTCATTTCTTGCTTGGCTTATTGTTTGGCCCTGAAGCTGGAGGCAACATGTTCCTCCAAAACATCAGTTGACTTTCAGTAGACTACGCTGCATTATATCTCTTCACAAACGCTGCTGTGAGAGCCTTAAATAAGATAATATGTTTTCTTCTTTTAACAGAACAGTTAGCACGGCCAGAATTAATCCAAGCTAAAGTGCCTATCCTGAAGTTCCGTGACACAAGCTTCTCTCTGGAAGTAGACCTGAACTGCAACAATTCTGTGGGAATACGCAACACACATCTGCTCCACTGCTACTCACAAAGTGAGTTCCTCATTAATTAGTTCCTAACGATCTGTTTTAATTTATTTCAATTAATATTATTATCTGTAATTATTATAATTGTCTTAGTGAAATTTATGTTATCTTCCACAGTGTCTCACAACATGGCCTGTTTTTTAAAAAGCCTTCGGTATTAATGCATGTGTTGAAAATCATCATCATATGAAAAGTAGATATTTCCATGATAGTATTGTACAATGATTTTTTTCTCATTCATCACTGGGTAATTTTTACAAAAAGTAATAGTTTGTATGTTGGCTCTGTTTATAAGTGATTCTCTTTTGATGAGTTTATCCGCATGTTCCATTTTCATGTTGGATGTGTAAGACACATTCCACTGGAGTAGAGTACTCATAAATCTGCCTTTGCTTACCTTGTTGATTTGTTGATGTTTATATGTGAGTGTTCGTTGCAAGTAAAAGCACTGCTTGGTGATGATCACCTCTATAATTATTGCAGTGGACTGGAGAGTGCGTCCTCTTGTACTCATTGTCAAGCTGTGGGCCCACAAACATGATATCAACAATGCCAAAAATATGACAATATCGAGTTATTCATTGGTGCTTATGGTCATTCATTTCTTACAGTGTGAGTATTATTGCTTCAGTTTTTATTAGTACCATACTTGTTTAAACTGATAACACTGGAATGGGTTACCATAAAGAAATGTTCTTTCTCATAAGCTAATCATACATTTGTTTCAGAAGTTTTGTTCTGCAGTTGACAGTGTTAAAATATTCTGGAATTATTTATTACTTTCTGTAACAGAGTTTTGAGATTGTATTCTTGGCTGTAACAATGTAAAAATGAGAGCATCCTCCTAGGTTATTAGATATATGTACATAAATTGAATAGCATATTCCTTGTCTTCTGACCATCCACATGATCCATCCCATGCTGTATCTGCCCTTCAGAAACTTATTTTGCAAAGCTTCATTGGAGTTTGTGAAGCACGAAACTGCAATGTGCAAAATCCAAAGGAATGCTTTCAGTAAGTCTTGCTTGTGAAAACAAACTGAGGCTTGTACACATTTCACAGCATGTGGCCACTTACTTTATTTAATTCTGCTGTTCTGTTGCAACAGTAGGCAGCAGTATGTAATAGTTCTGAGTATACATTAAAAAAATAAGTTTTAACTAATTTTAGCAAAATTTGACAATAACTGGAACTATTTGTAACAAAATTTTAGAACACTGAACTAGAAAAAATGATATAATACAGCAACTACATAAGAGTATGTACCTGATGATGACTTTAAAAGGTTGAAACAGGTTGTAGAAGTAACACTTACATAAAAGAGTGGCAACATAGTACATCAACAGCTTACAAGCATGACAAGAAGTTGCACCTTCAAAACTGTCATTGCAGATTGAATCATTAATTAGTGTAATATAGTAATAACCTGAAATTATATATAGACCTTTTAAATTATATGATGAAATGGTGTGATATACTCTGCACTTAGAATAGGATACCCTGTGGCATTACTGTGGACTGGCCTTGCATCCCTCTCCAAACTTGAAACACTTCAGTATTCATGTAACATTGTGGTAAATTGCAGCATTTGAGGCCAACATGTGAGATGTTTATTGACTGGAACCTAAACATGTTTTGAATCTGGTCAAATTAAACTTTAATTCCTACATGGAAATAATAGGTTGAAGAACATGTTTCACAAAATCTTTAAACAAAAGTCATGAGTCGGAATTGTAAGTTAATTTAATTTTGTTCAGCTTTATTGAAGTATGTAGCCTAAGGTTCACTACACTGAAATGGAATAATTCCACTGAATTTTTTAGTAAAAGATTTCCAGTCCTCATTGAAAGTTGGATTTACTGGAGCCATATAAAATGTGTTTAATTTCTGTGTATGTTTCAAACACTCTTCCTTTATGCCATATAGATTTTTTTTTTAATTTATCGCCAGTCGGGTGGGACTAAGTCCCTTGTACTGTGGCCAGTTCTGGCCTATTGTACCAGCCCCAGATGATAGGTGAGGGTGATTGTGGAGCAATTGGTGGAAAGAAGATTGGCAGGGAAACCGAAGTACTCAGAGAAAACCTGCCCCCAGCACTACTTTCTCCACCACAAATCCTACTTGACCAGACCCGGGATTGAACCTGAGCCGCCGCAGTGGGAAGCCAGCAACTAACTGCTTGAGCTATGGCACGGCCTATGCCATACAGATAGTGCAGTCTTAATAGTGGTATTACAGATAATCAAACAATAAATCTTCATTTCCACAGGTGGTGTTGCACCTCCAGTACTTCCATGCCTCCATGAAATGTATCAAGGTAAATTCACCCCACATTCAGATGTCCTGATGATAGACATGCATGAAGACTTGCAACCATTCAACTCAGACAATACACAGGCACTGGGCGAGCTTCTCCATGACTTTCTGCGCTATTATGTAGAATTTGAGTGAGTGACATTTATATGTTTTAATTAAGATGCAGTGAAAGTAAAGAAATAGGCCGTCCACAAAGTAAAGACTCTTCAGTGATTAAAAAATAAAAGAATAACATTAAAAAACTATATTTATGTCATTACTAAAGACCTTGAATCATTTCTCTACATAATCCCTATGAAGATTCAGTCAATTGTCATATCATGTGATGAGTTTCTGTATGCCTGCTTTGTAGAAATCTGCCACCAGTCCATTGAAACAGTCTTTAACCATCTTCTTCACTACTTTGCTTCCCATGTTCAAGCCACCCAAAAAAGCTGCGTCAGATGTGTGAACAAGTGAAAATACTTGGAGCCAGTTCGAGACTGTAAGGAGGATGGAAAAAAATGTCCCAGGCAAAGTCAGGAAGTAACGCACGTGTGCTAGTGGTCTTTACTTTCTGGATGACACTCATAGTAATATAATATCTTTAATTCATATTGACTAAGCCAGTGATGCACAGGGCCACATTGCCAAACTCCCCTTCGTATGCGAGCTGTGTGATACAGATTTTATAATAAATAACAAAATTTGTATTTGATGTTAGTAGAAACACTGGAACTGCTTTTGTAGAGAAAGGCAGATGGCATTCTTGAAATACATGTTCTGTAAGTAATTATATTAGATAAATTTCAAATTAATGTAAATTAAAAAGTTCTGATATTTGTAAGTAATTGAAACGTAACAGTTTACTAATGTGACCATTGAGCATGCTCTGCAGTTGTCAAGTATTCATGTGTGGTGAGTCAAAGGAACAACTGAGATTCTTATATATCAGCTGGTTCCATTGTACAGATTTACTTAGCTTCCTCAGTGAGAAAGCTTGTTCACATACGTAAACATTGAACAAACTTCGGCCAAAGAGTAAACTGAGCAAGCAGTTATTTCTTGCTTGGTGTACTCTTTGACTGTGAAAATGAAGGTAATACATTCCTCTGAAAGGTCCACACATCACGTTACTACATCCTGGAAGGACTATACTGTACTCTTCATAGTCACCAGTATGAGAACCTCAAAGCTCATGAGGAAAACGTTGATTTCTTCTAATAATGATTGAAAATGTTGCAGAAACTCTACCTTTACTAAGCCAACAAACTTCAGAATAGTGCACAGTATCACCATATTCACCTTTTATTTCATCAAGGAATACATTGTGTTTGTGGTATAGCCCATGTGGCCTAATAAGTTAACTGCACTGATGACATCAGTCATTTTCTGAAATCTCAGCGCTTTGCCAGTCTAAGTTTTGTTGATGAGTACTGCATTTCTGCTGTATTCATTCATTCTGAAGACAGTTTTGCATGTGCTCGTAAAGAAGAGACTTCATACTGTTATTAGAACCATTCATAGAAGACAACAGAATATAAATAAACCCAGCAAGTACAGTGGACTGCAATTAAAGTAAATAAAATTTTCTACATGTCAGTAATAACCTTACAGCAGATAAGCCAGTGCTTACAATTATTAAATAAAAGCACCTGCATAATGCTGACAGACTCGTCCCATAAAACCCAGAATTGGAGCATTTCCATATAATCTTAAACTGGACAGAGCTGTAACTTGCGAATTTCTTCTTTAATGTGGGAGTCCAGATGGGTGAGATTTCCTTGCAACACACTTGGTGGACCTCATCATATATATGTCAGGCTAATTTTGATGTTTCCAACAGACCTTGCACCAGATTGTATTTGTGCCTCTTAATACTAACTAACTCATGGAGATGGGCCCTTCTTGAGAAGCTGCAAGTTGTGCAGCTACTCAAGAATTTCCAAACATTTTATAGAACTCAAAGGTTCATACCATGTTCACAAGAAATCTCCATTGATCCCTATTCTGAACCAGATCAATGCAGTCCATACCATGCGATTCTGTCTCTCTAAGATCCATTTTAATATTGTCCACCCACCTGTGTCTTGGCATTCCTAGTGGTCAACCAAGATGTAGGGCCTCTTAACACATACTTCCAAAATATGCCTGTTTCACTGACATAATATCTGACTGAAATAACATGAAGTTTGGTTTAAGATGAGATGACTTGACAGCAGTGGTCTAGCGAGACAGATGTCACACATGCTGACAAATATACACAAAGTGCTATCAAATGGTAATTTCTGTGATGAACATGGAAACCCTATGAAGCCAAGGATTATAAAGGACTGCAAATCATAAGGGATAGGTTGACAAAGGGGACAGAATGGCAGTCAGTTACTTGATATAATGCAGACATGGAAATCGACAAAAAAAATAGTTTTTTTTTGCCTGTTAGAATTGACAGTTGTGAACAGCTGTCTCCTCCTAACTTTGTGTGGTGCCAGAATGAAAACAGAAAAAACAAGATGTGACCTACCTTTCAGCATCCATGTACTATAACTGGGACAGTTCCTCAGTCTACACACTTGATCCCTGAAGATGAAGGCAGAATATTTCTCTAAAATGCATTTGCCTAAAAGTCTACACAGCATCACAAAAAATCACAATCTGATGAGAGAAAAGATTTACTTTCCCATGTTTCTTGTGAGGCATTGCAGAGTAAATGATGACATAATTTAATAGATAACAGGGCCAGCTGAACCTACAATTTAAGGTCTAGTCATATCATCCTGCATGACATTTGTGCGAACTTTTCATATCAGACATCGAACCATTCCAGCTCATACCTTCTTGTAAGCATGTTGCATCTAGTATCTTCTGAAGAATTGTGTGTTATATCAGTTTTATCAGAAGAAGAGAATATTCAAAATAGTGAGAAACGTAAACATAAGTGCTTTTCCATCCATAAAATGCTTAATGAAAGGAAGACAGAAGGAGAATACTGAACTCTCTACAAAGAACTAATGGATGATGAAGAAAATATTTTTCAAAATTTTCGTTTATCTCAATATCAATTTAATGAGTTGGAAAAAATCAAAGTGGTGATAACTAAGGAAGACACAGTTTTCAAGGAAGCAATAACTCCTAAAGAAAAACTACCAGTTTGCTCGAGGTAAGTTTACATTTATTAATTTCTACTTATGTAGCAATACAGTGTTATCAGAAGTTATTATAATAATCTTCAAGTCTGTCTGATGTTTGCACAGAATTTAGTGCTTGTTCTTGTGCAGTGTTAAATTCTTGAGAAAAATTCATATTTCTTTGAGAATTTTGTTTCTCCTGATATAGTTGAGATCTCCAGCTGTCACTTGAGTAGCTATAGGTAGATGGGCCGGGAGAAGGAGTGGGTGTCATCGCTGGATGGTATTGATGCTCTGGCTGTTGTGATGGTTGGGTTACTAATTCTATTTCTAATTTGGAAATGACTGAAAAAACTTATTCTTTTGCTATAGCCCTCTGATGTGGTGGAAATTTTCTTACAGTTACTGGCATACTGGAAAAAAAATGTATCGATGTCATCTGCTTGCTTCTGGTTCAGTAGATATTTCATTATCACAGCCAAAGAGGTTTCCTGAGGTTCAGGTTTCTTTAGGAATTGTCATGATTTCAACCTTGTGGGTAAGCACACCAATGGGGCAGTGGACTTTGGTGTGTTGGAGACTGGTGTACCTGATTTTTTAGACAAAAATGTGGGAACTGTCGGGTTATCTTCTGGAATTCTTTCCATGTCACTGGAGCTTTCATCATGTGTGTCCCCTTCTGCACAATTTATGGAAGTGATGGTAGTCCTGTCCATTAAATAGGGTTGAAGAAAGGACAACTCATCCTCAAATTCCAATTTTTTTACAGGCACACATTATTGCCCACTTTTAGTTTCTTTCTGCCTCTTCATTGCACGTTGAAACCTGTCTCTCATAGCATTCCAGTATTTTTTACACTCTTTATCTGAAAGAAAAAACAATTAAATTAAAATAAAATCGACCCAATTCAATTTTTCAATTTAACTTTAATTTCTTTTCAGATTCCTGGCTACTGGAGACTCTTTTAAATCTATAGCCTTCAGTTATCACCTCAGAATAAGCACTGTGCAAAACATTGTTGTGGACTTATGCAACATTATTATACAACAGTTATTGGAATCGTATATGCCCATTCCAACAACCAAAAGATGGTGCGAGATTGTCAATGCATTTTGGAATATGTGGAACTTTCTGAACTTTGTTGGTGCCATTGATGGTAAACATGTTGTAATAGCAGCCCCTGCTAACAGCGAATCCTTGTATTTTAATTACAAAAAGACATTTTCAATTGTGCTAATGGCTCTTATGGATGCTAATTATAATTTTATTGTGGTGGATATTGGTGCCTATGGAAAAAATAGTGACTGGGGTATATTTGCCAACTTGAAGCTTGGAAAATATTTGGCTCAGAAAAAGCTAAATATACCTGAAGATAAACCATTTCCAGAGACAGTAACACCCATGCCGCATTGGGCATAATTGGAGATGAAGCCTTCCCACTGAAGACTTACTTAATGAGACCATATTCTGCTTCACAAGAAGCCAATCTCATAAAAATTAATTTCAAAAAAAGGTTGTCACATGCACGAAAAGTTGTCGAAAACGCATTTGGGATTCTAGCCCAAAAGTTTCATTTGTACAATAGAAGAATACAATTGAAACCCAAGAATGCAGAGAAAGTTATATTGACCACATGCATACTAAACCATTTAATTAAAACCGGTGGTAATGTGAACTTTCATGTACAATACCAAACTTCACTTAATTCACCTAATAATTTAAATACAATACTACATCAAGGAGGCAACAGTCAACAGAGGCTGCTTTTCGCATCAAGGAACAATTTGCTAGGTTTCTAAATTCCCCAGAGGGAAGAACGGGCTAAAACATAGGCCTACACTCTAACTTACATATCATTGTACTTAATTAATGTTTAAAATAAAATATTTCTTTACTTACCAGATGTGTGTAACTTTTGAGCAATATCTCTCCATGCTGTGTCCTTTTTTTTTGGGTATCACTATATCTTTTGTCCTGTAAATCATAGAAAAATTAACACTCCCATACTAATTCAATTTTTCATTGTCCATGATGGCAGTGCACTTGGATGTGTATGAATACGACTGAGACTCGTTCATACTGTACGTATTGCTTCCATTGTGGTCTGGCACAGCACGTTCAGACACATAGCGTATCAGACAAATATTCTCTCCGAGAATCCCGCACTGAGTCAGACCGTGCCGCATCGTACATGAAACGATTGAAGCATGATGATATGAATGTATCTGGAAACACTATGTCACGCGGTGACGTAACGCGCAACGCTAACGTAACCGTAATCAACGTCCTACTGTGACGTGGCACTCATTACGCCACAGGCAAGCACTGCAGCTATATAAGTGGNACTATGTGTATGAAACGATCAATGCAGGATGATATGAATGGACCTTTAAAGACTAGGATATGGTTAGTCAGGGAGTTAAAGGTTAATTTAGGGTCTCAAAATTATTTAATATATTACATCTTCAACAAGTATGCCATATAAGTTCTGCTCAGAACTTAATATATTGTAACGTGTTTTTCTACTGAAGATGCCGTTTGGATTGTTAATTGGTTTATTTAACAACTTACAAGTCTTGGCTACAATTAATTATAACACTGTTACAGGTTTACGCAATTTACAACCCTACACAATAATCTGTCCACTCTGTCCTCAGTAGTCTACACATATTCACAGTACGATACGGGAGTTATTCCACTGTCACTGTATTACACACTCCCAATTACTTCTCTTGTGAGCCAAGCATCTGCTTCTCACACTGTCACTTCTAATCACACGTTCCGGTATTCTTCTTTCCGCTACAACTGAACTCGGCGACTGTTCCATCTGCACTGTGTCACTCCTGCTCACACACTACTAACTACTAACTACTACTGACTGACTGCTGACTCCCTGGCTAACTCATAACTCTCGTAACTAACTGTGAATAGTGTTCGCTGCTCCCTATTTAGCCCCGTTATGGACAACACAGAAAACAGTTACGTAATAGGCACCGCTGTTGCGTAACATCATGTTTACCAACTGCCTAGGAACAGTCGTTGCACGGACTCCCCACCGTGTTTACAAAGGCGTTGCTGGGCAGCGCTGCTGGGAGTTGTTTACAGCTACATAGCAACTGCGGCGTCCCGTGTTATGTCACCGCAGGGAAAGGGGTGTCTACAGAGCGTTGCACACTGATGGACGGAGTGGCAGTATGTGACATCACTCGTGAGATCACAGAGTTCACGCGACCCCCACCTCCCACTGGGACTACCTTCGTCAGTAAAATCCATTACCAGCATTAATTTGCATTTCAACCAATCGCAAGAGAAGACTGTGACTCTGAAATAATGTGAAGGAACTACGAAAATGTCTGTAAACATACGTCTTTCTGGTTCGGATATGGAGCTTGGGGCGGAGAGCATTCATGCTTGTTTTCCCACCGAAATGGAAGGTTACAGCGGCTCTCTTCATGATGAACTACGAGAGAGCACAAAACTGTCCCGAGACTCAACAAGCAGCGGCTGCTTTGGTTGGGTCTGAACATGCTTGTGCGTCAAAAACGATTTGGACGTCGACGATGACTTTTATGACGAGTTACCCAGAAAACACAGGAGATGGCACGAAACACTCCCGAGACTGGTCCACCAGCGGCTGCTTCGAGTGGATCAGAAGATGGGTACGTGAGAAGATCACAGCAAATGGCGACGGCCACAGCACACCAAACGTCGAGGGTGATCGCTCAGCAAACAACGATCTCAACAGCCCAGTGACCAGCGATGGCGAGAGCACAGCCAGCGGCAAGGGCGACATCACACACAACGACAATGGCAAGAGCACTGCCAAGGGCGAGGGTGACCACCCAGCAAAAGATGACAGCGAAAGCTCAGTGACCAGCAATGGCGAGGGCAACGTCACACACGACGACGGCAAAAGCACAGCCAACAGCGATGGGCCATAGCGAGATCACAGAGTTCACGCGACCCCCCCCTCCCACTACGCCATCCACGTCACAATATTATACACAGAGTTGTTATCCAGGTGCCTGCCTGTCCTGCTTTTGAGAACCTAGAGCTTTATGTTATGATGCATTCCTTTAGCCAGGGAATCAAGATTGAAGGTGCCAGGTAATCGACTACACCATTTCCTGTTAGCTGTAAGTAGAGACTGTTAGCCAAGGGCCACAGTGTTAATGTGGAAATCAGGTCTGTGACAGCTCTAATGATGGAATTTTTAATTGATACTCATGACGGTTAACTAAGCTTTGGTCCATTATACATTTATCTTGCTTAAATTTATGAATTTATGAGTGAAACGTACGTGTAGAAAATCAAATGTGTAAATTGTTCATGTTACAAAATCTAAATATCATATGTTTCTGCTTCTCTTTCCATACATAGAACTAGAAATCTAGAATCAAGTGAATTTATGTTTCAGCTTCAGCCAGTATGCCATTTCTGTGCGGTTGGCATCCCTTGTACCAATAGAAGAATGTCGTAGAGCTCGTACATACAAAAATGACCCCCATCAATGGAAATACCTTTGCATTGAAGGTAAGAACGTTGTTCATTATTCTTAATCATGAAGCATAAAATTTCATATCCAAAGACCTAGTGTGTTGATCCATGTACAAGTCACACTGTCAGAGAACTGACCACCAAATCTGTGGTGCAGGGTCTTTTGAGAAGTTTATGGTTGCTTAATTGGTCAAGATATTCCCTGTTTCCTATGGAACCTGAAGGTTCTTCACCACATTCATGAGTTCATATTAGAAAAAAAGAATTTTAACGTTCATTCCCAATTTCTGTAAAGCACATTTATGATCTGCATCTTGAATTTTATGATCATGTTTTTTAACTTCTGTAATGATTGACTTCGTAACACAGAAATGCTGTACTCATTGGTTTCGTTTCATGTTATTCGTTCAATACTTGAGTAACCATTGAAGAGAACAATTTGAAGGTCACCATTCCTTAAGAAGGTAACATATTTTAGGTCAAAAAATTTATGAACTTAAAAAGTGGCTCCCCACCCCCAAATGGAATATAAGATGCAAGAACTATTCAAAGTCTGATATACACTAATAATCCAAAATCGACATGTTGCAAATGAAAGTGGTGACGGACATAGCGTTTCTCCAGGAAACATGGATATAAATAAGCTATTTTTCTGTTATAACACAAGGTGTTAATTTCCTGAATATTATGATTGTGTATTTGGTACACAACTTTATAAAAAATGATTTAATTACTAATAATAACACAAACTATTATGAAATGTTTCAAAAGTACATAGGACTGAATTGTGTTGAAGTTGTGAATTTGCTTATAAATAATTATATTTGCCACATTCTCTGTTCCTATTTGACAGAGCCCTTTGACCTCACGAATACAGCTCGATCAGTGTATGATCGAGATGTGTTTCAAAGGGTAAAGGCAGTGTTCCAAACTTCATACAACAGCCTGAAGAAAACTCGCAATATTGAAAGTATATTCCACTTAGACAAGAAGGTTTAGGATGCATCCAGTTATCTTTGCCTTTGTCTGAAGAGGAAAAGAAAAGTAGTTACCACAAAGATGATTCCACAAATTTCATGGCAGATTTTTTTCTGCGGTGCTTGAGCAAGGTTGTGAATGTGTGTAATGCATTCCTTGCAGTTTTTTAAGCCTTGTGATTGGATGGTGTTTGGTATGGCACCATAAAAAATGTATAGAAATCTGCCTGTGATGGTCTGTGGTGAAACAAGATGAACATGTTTGGGGAGTAGCAAAGCATGAACTAGTCAAACTTGAGAATAATACTTGACTGTGATTATGGTTGCAGCTTTAAAACTAGAAGAGAAATAATTTGAATATTTTGTTCATTTATATAATAAGGTAATGTTCCCCTTCCTCAAGACTGAGTAACATTGATAGAAGACAAGAAAAATTATTGAAAGAAAGTTTTCTGACTAAAGAATATACTAAAATTGGTTATTGCTTCGTGTCTTTGCTGGGAAGTTAAGCATTTTAATTTTTAACAAAATAAAGCTATTCTTTGTTTTTAAAATGTTTTGCATAACACTTTTCCTTAGAGATGCATAAAATCTAAAATAAACCTAAAAAAGTAAAAAGAACTTAAAATCTGGTGATCTAGAATGTTTGAGGACACCACAAAAAAAATACAGTTTGTAAACATGACATGGGATAGCCATTGACAGCTGGAAAAATAACAGTCATGAAAATATGTAACAGAAAAATGTTTGGATACTTTTTTAACTTTGGCAGAGCTAGAATGTTATTGTCCAAAAATTCTCTACATATGAAACTTATTGAGCATTATGTGTGAAGGAGCCTGTAACTTTATTTGGTAGTTACTGGATAATGATGGAGTTGAAAATAGTTATAAATGATTTTAAATTGTCATTAGCATTAGGATTATTTTAAATATCTGAGAAGAAACAAAATCAGTTACTTGTGTTCTACGCTCAGAGAAAATTATTCAAACAAATGTGATGTTTATTTCTACATGTTGGTAAAAAATTGAGAATTCTTGTTAGTGGAGATGTAAGTGTAAATTTGTTGTAATGACATACATGTCACCTCACAATGGCATATCCATTTTTGTCATTAGTAAGTAATGCAGCAAAACTATCAGTAATCATGATCATTGTATGTAAATTGGTATAGAATGAAGTTTATCTACTGTAGCTGCATTGCTTTGCATATTCTTTCTGTTAGAGATTTTAATCTGTATTTGTTCTGTGCATTCCTTGTAGTAATTATCAAAGTAAATATTATTTAATAGTATCAAACCATGTTAAAATGGCTTGCCATTTGACCAAAGTACAATAGTTGAGATATGCTGTAAAGATTTGCACAGGGTGTAGAAATTTTCTAGGTAACCTTAATGGCAATAAAAAGGATCAGTTTGTAAAGGATTTTCTTTATATAGACAAGCTAAGCAGTATTTCAGTGAGTGAAGCCAGGTGCAAAAATATTAATCAAGATGATGCACTCTTATTATATTTCATAAAATTGGCAATTCTCCATGGATGGATATATATTTACATACTTACATTCATGCATTTTAGGACTGTTATAACACAGTTTTGCATGGATATGTTGGAGCAACAGTAACATCTTTCATGACCCTGAGATTATGTTATGTAGTGAATTTTGTGGTTTAGGGTATCTGATTTGGTAATTAATTTAGAGCAACGATTGAATCTTTTGACAGTTGTCCAAATAACTATGAAAGTCTAATTAAAACTGTGAGGATGTGTTTAGCTTGTATAGTTACAATGTTAACTGATTAGTTTTGTAGTGTACTTAAAATAGTTGTTTAATGTGGTATCAATAAAGAGACAGATATGAACTACATGATATATGATGAAGAAATTGGCAATTTTGCTCAGTTTATATCCTGTTGGCTATCTCAAAATGTTTCCATTCTTGGAACTGAAATACTGTAATTCCATGACTATGCTACCAAGTATGCACTCAGGTTATCAGTTGTAAAGAGAATCCTGTTAAAGTAGAAACATAATTAGTTTTGATAAACCCATGATATGAAATGTTCCAAGTGTCTTACATAATCTGTATATATAAGTGCCAAAAATATGTTTCCCACTGCAGCTTTTCTGAATTGATGAATTAAAAATTTCTAAAGATATTATTGGTATGTGTTTTGCCATGAGATGTGATTGAAGCATGGCAAGTTCATACTACTAGTTTAATGTTTCGAGAAGAGTTTTCTCTGTCACTGGACATAGTAATATTGGGTGGTGTAAGTATTTTGCATGGTTGCCCTTCTGGTCTAAGCATTCCCAATATGTGCTAATCATGCACCCTTATCATATGTATTCTCATTACATTGTAGAAATTTATGGCAATGTCTGCTATACAGTTATTAAAATTTGCTGTTATGATTTTTCTTTCTTTCTCTTTCATTTTATGTCCATGTTCTTTATTTTTTTGTTGTTTTTTTGAATAAAGTATTGTTCACCAATATCCTAAACACTGCATTTAATTGAACTCTAGTGTATGTGTACTTTTGTAAACACCAAGTACAGAAACTAATAGGAGTAGCAGCAATAGATATGTATAGATCTCTCATGTCAGTATTTTAAGGTCAACCATGCAGTTTTTACAAGAGAGTGAGATTTGTCTACTGGTTTATGGGTAATTATGAAATAAACCTATCAGCAGTCCATGGCTATATGAGAGAGAAATATTTAACATTATATTGAATCCCTTAGACAAGTATATACTAATTACACAGTTTATTTATTTTTATTTATTTTCTTCTTTGTGAGCAGTATTTGTTAAAAAATTTGTTGTTCTTGTATTGCTGAAGAAGCTGTTAATGGACTGTACTGATTAAGAAATTTAACAAAAGAATTGGAATAAAGATCATAATGGAAGATGGCTTCTCATATCATCTTCAGAGTTCAAGTGTACATGTTAATCAAACTATGCCATAGTTCAACATAATGATCAATGTACAGTGCACTGCCAAAATTCTGTGTCTTGTATGTCCCATATTTATGGGATCACCAAACTAAAATCGTTTCATTAAGCAATGATCTTTGTAACCTTTATGTGTATACATGGTTAATTAATTACATTACCTTCTAATGCAGCATACAAATTTTATAAATAATTTTCTGTTTTAATGATTCAGGGGAGGACACTCTTATCACAAGTGAAAAGCTAACTTCTAATACATGCATTTTATACCAACATATCACCATGTGTTGAGAGCAAGGTAACTATCTTTCTGATGAATATGGCCCTTTTATATAATCTGATATATTCTACTTAATAGATTATGTCTATGGGTCATATAAAACTGTAATATCATGCATGACTATTCCAGTAGTGTGTGTTCCAGGATACTATTGTGCCTTGGCAGCACAGCTGAGAGTGTATTGACTTTCCCAGGCTTAGCAAGAGCCATTACCATTTATGTAACAGGAGTGGGTAAGAATCAGGGAAGCCTATTGTCATAACTGTTTTATATACATATGATTGTCTTCACATTGTATGACTGATGGAAAAGAAAACGTTCTTCAAAGCATTCACTAAAATATCTGACTTCTGTGACAGTATTTTCTGCTGTAACCAGTGTAAAGAGATGCAGGTTTTTTAATCTTATAAACAGGAATTATAGTGAAACCTTGCTAATCTGAACTATATGAAGAAAAGCTAATCATGATTAGCAATAATCTAGATCTGCAAAGTGATAATAAAAAATGCTAATAACTTTAATGTACTCTTAAAACTAACTTCATGGAGCTGAGTCCTTGAGAAGTTGCCAGTTGTGCAGCTACTCAAGAACTTTCCAACATTTTATGGAAGCTGAAGGTGCATAACCATGTTCACAAGAGCCCTCCAGTGTTCCCTGTCCTCAGCCAAATCAGTTCAGCCCATACCACTCATCCTATCTCTTTAAGA
The DNA here is from genome assembly GCF_002891405.2 of Cryptotermes secundus. Lineage (NCBI taxonomy): Eukaryota > Metazoa > Arthropoda > Insecta > Blattodea > Kalotermitidae > Cryptotermes > Cryptotermes secundus. Next base: position 254,740 of record NW_019744129.1, read on the forward strand.
CCATTTTAATATTATTCGCCCACCTACATCATGGTCCTCCTAGTTGCCTCTTTGCTCCCATTCATCCTACATGCTGTGCCCATCTCATCCTCCTTGACTTGATTATTCTAATTATACTTGGCAAAGAGTGCAAATTATGAAGGCCCTCAGTATGCAGTTTTTTCCAACCTTCTGTCACTTTATCTCTCTTCAGTCAAAATATTCTCCTTAGCACCCTGTTCTCCAACATCCTCAATCTTCCTCCTTTAATGTCAGAGACCAAATTTCACACCCATACAGAACCACAGGCAAAATTATGGTTTTGTGTAGTCTAATTTTTACGTTTCAAGACGGAAAGCGAGAAGGCAGATGGTTCTGGACTGAATAGTAGCATGCATTACCCGAATTCAGTCTCCTCTTAGTTTCTTCCTGAATCAAATTTTGATTTGTTACTGTCATTCCCAAACATGTGAATTGAGCCACATTTTTTAAGGCTCTGTTAACTATCTTTGTGTCATGATCTTGCCCTGCATTTTGGTGACAAGACAGCAACATGTACTTAGTTTTCTCTATACATTTACCTTGTGACCAACATGCTTAGCAGTCATTTTGAGACTCAAATGATTCCTACACATGGTTCATAAGATATTGTGATTATATCTGTCTTATTTCAAAAGTTGATATCAGAACTAGGTCTAAGATATTATGATCTGGGAGTTGTATGTGAAACTCTACCTTTAGCAGACTCAGATTTTGAAGAATGGAATAGCATATAAAAGCCTTCTATGGCAGAAGTCACATTATGGTGACAGAGCAAGAGATCTTTATTGTAAGGGTATAACAAACAACTGAGGACACAGGGTTCTGCAGTTCTGAGAGCTAGTATTGGCATCATTACCCAGTGTCAGAACTGGATACTGATCAGCAATGTTTTACTGTAAGTCTGTAGAAGTGATAAAATTGTATCAAATTCTTCCTAAGTATGAAATTATAATGGGATTTATAAATGTATTCAGGACCTCTGTATGTAGAATTCTTATTTATCTACTATAGTTTCTAATCAGTGCGATATTTTTGTAGAAATGCTCTTCAGGGATGCTGGAAATATTGATATGGGAATGGTCCTCTTCTCTGTGACAGTTTGCTCATCTAATAAACAGATGCCACATTGTATTTGTTAGCACTCTTGCTCATATTCAGTAAGTCACTGATTTTTAATTTTGGCCCTGAGGCCAACAGTCCTGGTTGATATTCTTGTCCTCAGTCCCCCTAGGCAGATGCTGTGACAGTACTTAAATATGTTATGTAGTAAAGACAAGCAGCGGCACACACACAGGAAGACTACACTGAATAACACCTGTACAGTGTGGAAACAAGAACTAGCCGCTCCAGCACTTTAGACATAGGGCGAGTAACCCTAACAATTTTAAATTTTAAATTTAAAATTTAGAGACATTTTAAAGGATTTTAAAATCATAACTAAAGATTTTATAGTGCTACTACAGGAAAAACAAATTTGACGTGTGCAATATAATCTACATACCAGACACATATCAACGAGGTAGATGTTGATAATACGAAGAAAATAACAATGTGTTTTTAAATGTTAAATTTTAGACTGGGTTCAGTGTAGCAGCAACGTTAAGAGTATACACCTGATGATGGCCGATAGAGGCCGAAACATGTAGTGTGGAAGAGAGCAAGACCAAAGACATATAATATATTGTAACGTGTTTCGTTACTGAAGACGCCGTAGAGATGGTTAATTGGTTTATTTAACAATCTACAAATAACGGCTACAATTACTTATCACACAGTTGCGGGGTTTCACACTTTATAACCCTAATCGCATTAATCTGTTAACACTGTTGCGGGGTTTCACGATTTATAACCCTATGCGCAAATCAGTTCACTCTGTCTTCAGTAGTCTACACGTTTACAGTAGGGGAGCTAGGTATCACTGTATCACACGCTCCCAATTACACAATTACACACACGTCCGG
>NW_019744129.1:256845-329567 GCF_002891405.2 Cryptotermes secundus
GCGGGGAGAGTGGCGGGGTGATGATTCACCTATTACGCGAGCGCTACTTTACCGCTACGTTCCGCTGGTGAGGTAGGGGTCAACATGTCACAATATATTGTTTGCACTTGGGACAGAGGTTGTATCATTTATCGTGTAGAGTGCAACAGGATGCTTAAGTATAATAATGTTATAACTGCTTTCTTTGTTCTTTCCATTTCATGTCCTCTTCTGTCGTCCACTGAACTGCCATAGCCATTAGAATTGATAGAGTACTAGAGAAACTAGGGGGAAAAATGCATAAACCATTGTTGCATATTGAATTTCACCCCCTCCCATCTTCTGACATCTCTGTCATACACTGAATCTTTTCTTTATGAATCCATACTATGCAAAAAGGAACAAACAATGAAAGCACACTGGTAGACTTCTATCCCTATAGCCTTGCAACCCTTTTGGTGTGGGTCATGAAGTTTTCCACTTGGAAGTGAGCCATGTTTTCTACTCCAATGGCTCAGGAGTAACGCATTTCATCCCGGTACCTTCACCTCCCCTTCCAGAAGCATCCATGACTCGTTTACCGTTGGCCCATCATCCCTTTTTACCATGTGATTCCCCCCTCCTCCCATGTTTGGAAAGGATGACCTCCTTTTGTATGGGTGGAGATATATGAGAGCAGTCTGCTTACCATCAGTCAGTGAAGTAGATAACAAAGTCCTGTTTCAGTCTAGTCTCTCCAAATTCTGTTTTGATTCTTCACTCTGGCCGTTTAGGGCAAGGGGCCTCCTTGTTGCAACGATAATGTACTTTTTCATTGAGGATGTTGCGAGTAGGTTTTCTGTTTGGTGTTAAATTATTATTTGTTTGGGTTAGCTATTGGTCCATATGGTGTTACTGTTATGACATATAATGGGTAACATGATCAGGATTGTCTCTCAATGTTATGTGTATTTTGTTGATTTTCTAGGTCTGGGGTAGGCAGATGGCTCCAAGTGATCACATTATTTGGTTTTCTGTCTGGACTGACCAAGGTGGTCAGAGTCATATGGTTTTGCAGCTGTTGCAGTGCATATTTATATTACTTAAGAAACAGTCAACGTCACTATTATTTTATTATTGTTTTTTGCTGTTTGTCCTGAACTTATGTTTTATTGTCATCAAATATTTATTTCACGATTCCACCTTTTATTGCCTAAGGGTCAAACTTGGGCACACCATTCCATCCAGGGAGGATTGTGAACATGGCAGTGTAGCTAGGGATGAATGCAGTTACCATTGCCATCATCCCCAAGTAGAGAGTAGGTAGAAGGAAGGTGGAGTCACTAAGAAGGTATCTTTGGCATGAGTGATAAGGTCATCTGCTGAAATAAATACATTCACTGTCCTGAATTGTTTTATTAATTATGTAGATAAAACACAGCAGCAGTACGAAATGCTGGATAATGTTTGCAACATTTATGAATAAACTGTTTATTTAAGGGCAGCATTATTAAACCTATCTGCATGAGATTATAATCTGTTTTCCATTTATTGTACTGTAGAGCTTCATATTTCTTTATTCTGCATTTTAATGCCATAATTTATGACACTTCAGCACCATAAATTTTATGAGTTCTTCAGTGATGTTTCTGTATCTGAGCTTCTTAACGATTGTTGATCTGTTCTACATGATCAGTAAACTCTTGTTACTGTATAAAAGTATTTACTATAATTAAACATGCTGCAAACTAAAAAATGAGTTTCAGCAGGATATGAAAACTCAAGAGTATTACCAGAGCAGATGTTGGAGCAATAACATAAGTTTTCCATGACCACCCATCAAGATATTTCCTGAACCATAAGAGTTTCCAAACCATAGAATGCTAGGCTGAAGAAGTCCAACTGTTCATGAAGGCGAGAAGATGAAAAACTTAAAGAGTATAGTACTTTGATGAGAGTGTGGGAACTGCCCACATTCAAGCAAATGTGACAATGCAAGTATCATTGCTTAGCAACGGCGAGTAAACAGCGGGCTTGAATGCGGGCAGTTCCCACAAGAGTAAAAGAAAGACTGAAATTTAAAATAGGGTTTCATCCTCACATTATTGTAGGTGAAATTGAATAGCTTACATTATTAAAATTGTCCCATTGTGCCATCATGGATGTATGTTCATTAATTAAAACAGTTCAAAAAACTTGTCCACATATGAAGTTATGATCTCCCTTTTTTTCCTCTCCCACCTATGGGCTAGTTCTAGAGCTGTTATAAATGTTTATATCCATCCATCAGAAGAATACATGTTGATATAGGAGGCAGTTGTGTCATACAAAAGCTACAGTAATAAAATCTTCTTGTGCGACTAACAGACCAGTTTAACTACTCTGTATTTCAATCAATAAATTTGTGTTCTACATTCCACATTAAAGTTATATAGTTGTTTTATTTTCCCTTTCCCTCTTTGTAAGATTATGTATAATAAAACTGATGTGTGAAAGTGAGACAAAAATTATGTTGTATGGTGTAAAATAAAGGAACATAACTTTTAAGAGAAAGTCTTGTACATGTATTTAGCAATTTCTAACAAATGTGGAACATTTATACTTGCCCGTGTTTTCCATGCCAGTCAGGATGACTTAGACTCGGTTTGGTGGAAGAGAATGCACTTATAAATATTTTACTGTAAATGACACAAAAGAAATCACAAATTGATGTGTAAATACCACAAGTTTTTGTTTTCCTGGGATTGAAACTAAAGTTAAAAATGTATGAGAGTTGGATCCACAAATGTTTCATTACCAGGGGACAGCTGAATTTGGAGAGTATGTTGTAAGTGAAATTGTACCACAAAATTCTGAAGCCCACAGTGTGCGTTATTTATAAATGTATACTTAACAAAGCAAACATATTTAAGGAAATTATCAGAATTATTTACTATTAATAAAGGAAACAAGCTCCAGCACAGTGTGTTTAGAATTGTTACACACACTGAAAGAAAATGCAGCAACAATGTGATAAAGCAGATGTTTTCCTGTTGTGACTGTACCTTGCCAATATGCCAATCATTCACACTGTCAGTAAACATTATGAAGAGTATGATAGTGATTAAAGGTTCTGCTTGCTTATATCTTTTTGTCTTAAGGTCTGAATTTATTATTCTTGGAATAAGGTTTATGATTCAATATCAAGTTTTCATAATTTAATCCATCACAAGAAAGTAAATTTGAATAAAATACATCCAGAGATTCACTTGTAAATGCCCACAAAGTCGTGTGTGTCATAGCTTGTATGAATATAAGTATGAGTATGGGGGTGAGCCATAAAAACCGGCCCTCACACCACAACCTTCAATGATCTATTGTGCTTCCCCTTTGGGGTAACCCTTTATTAATCCTACACTTCAAATGAAATTTAGGACTTTATTTATGGGGGCATCATAAAAGTCACTTGGTTCCATGAAGAATTGACCTAGGTGGTGAAATCTTAAGTAAGCTATAGCCTCACATTCACATAAGATGTGTGTGATTGATTCATCTTCTTATAGGCACCTTTCACAAGTTGGGTCATCTGTCAGTCCCAGTTTCAAGAGGTGCTCTTTTAGGTAGCAGTGTCCAGTAAGTAATCCTACCACCCATCTTAATTGATATCTGTTTAATTTTAACAGGGCCCTCGTTCTTTTGGCAGAGGGTCCTTTTGCCTGTTTGAGTCCAGTTGTGGATTCCCAGTGTTTTTTGTGATTTCTGTTAGTCCAGTCTCCGATCGCTTTCTTGGCAACTCCAATTGAGATGCCGCAAGCTGGTTCAGGTCCTATGAACGGTTGTTCAGATCCTGTTCTTGCCAGCTGATCTGCAGTTTCATTCCCAGCAATACCCCTCATGGCCTGGCACCCATATCAGCTGAACTGTGTTATGTCTGGCCAGTTGTGTGAGTCATTGGTGGCAATATTAATATTAATAATAATATTATATATAATGAATATGAATAATTCTTGACTGGAGATAGTAACACTGATGACAACCAATTGCAGTGCAGTAACAGAAACTATGACGCATTCACATGCTCTTATCTCAGTCCTCGGGTATTGTGTATTCATTGATAACATTGTCATCAACTGCAGTGAAGGATTACATACAAGAAACCTATTCTGAACTTGAGCTCCTCTTCCCCATTTTACAAACATGTCTTTTTCATCTCAGTATATTAGAACTTCACTTTCAGAAGATGGTCACTGTTCATTCTGCGCTTTATCTTGAAGTGATTATATTTCTGTTCATAGTTCTATGGGAAATTGTTTTCTGACACATGTGGTTCTTGTTTATGTGTAAGTAAGAATGAAGTGGCATTACTTTATAACTGACTTCAGATGTTCAGGTTATCTACTTCAGTATGAAACACAGTGAAGCAGAGTAAATATCGGTATTCAGTGTGTATGTTGTAATTGAGCTTATTACCTATTCCTTAGTTAAGGAGTTTTAGTTAATAGTATTTATATAGTTCATTCAGCAGTTTTGTTGTTTTGTGGATATTATTGAGATATTTTATTGTTATGGGTATATTCCTTCAGTTATTTTTTTATTTTGGCTGCATTATTATGCTCAGTATTGAACTTGTGAACATACATAATCAGATATATATATCAGATTTTCAATGTTCGTTTTATTTTTTCAGTTGTTTTATTATTTTCACCACATTATTATGTTCAATATCGAACTTGAAATCATGAGTGTGTTTCAAGATCGTGAGATTTTTCGTAGTTCTGCAACTCTTTTATTCACTCACTCATGGAGCTGAACCTTTCTTGAGAAGCTGCCAATTGTGCAGCCACTCAAGAACTTACCAGAATTTTATGGAACCCGAAGGTTCGTTTCCATGTTCACAAGAGCCCTCCACCTGTCCCTATCCTGAGCCAGATCAATCCAATCCATATCATCCCATCCTATCTCTCTGAGATCCATTTTAATATTGTCCACCCATCTACACCTTGGTCTTCCCAGTGGTCTCCTTTCTTCCAGCTTTCCCATCAATATCCTATATGCATTTCTCCTCTCCTCCATTCGTGCTACTTGTCCTGCCCATCTCAGCCTCCTTGACTTTATTATTACAATTATAATTGGCAAAGAGTACAAATTATGAAGCTCCTCATTATGCAGTTTTCTCCAACCTTCTGTCACTTCATCTCTTTTCGGTCCAAATATTCTCCTTAGCACCCTGTTCTCCAACATCCTCAAGCTATGTTCCTCCTTTAATATCAGGGACCAAGTTTCACACCCATACAGAACCACAGGCAAAATTATAGTTTTGTATTGTCTAATTTTTATGTTTTTAAACAGCAGATGAGAAGACAAAAGGCTCTGTACTGAATGGTAGCAAGCATTACCCAAGTTCAATCTCCTCTTAGCAATTGTTTTATTGCTTTTAATATATTATTAAATGCAATCGTTACCTTGTTAACAAGACTGTATTTCAGATTCTTGAGCATCATACAACTGAAATTAATACATGGAAACCTCAGTGTTATTACTTGCTATGCATGATTTATAATACATTAATGTAACCAAAAAGCTAGTTCTGTATATTCTTAGTGTGAGTTGTGACCAAAGTTATGAAGATGAATACAGGTATATCTGATGAAAACAGAATTTTCTTACAAGTTTACCCACCTTTAGCTTTCCTAACCACAAGTTTTCTATGTGTGTCACAGTTCACAGTGTCCATTGCCTTTTTCAGTGAGGAGGTGCTGGATTGATGTAAATGAAATGTTCCCTGGTAAGAAAACTTTTCCGGATGGATATGAGCGAAGTGATGATAAACTCATTTCCACCAAAAGAACACCACTTAGTAAGAACGTCTGCAGTATAAAAGATCAGACTGTAAAATTATTGCTACTCTTGTGAACAATTGCTTAGTAGCCTCTGTTGTCGCTACCGGTGTTTTGGGAGGGGGAAGACGCATTGGCCCGTTTTATGATAGAATACCTTCTTACCAATCGTGCTCTCGGCACTGGCGGCAACCTTTTTGTGGAAATAGATTCATATCTGAAAATAGATGGAAGCTGTAGTGCTTTCGTCACAGCGGCCAAGCTGCCCAGCAATAGCCTTAATTTCCCTGGGCCTGATAATGACGGCAGTCGTTTCCATATTTGCTATAACAGTGGTTTTAATATTTGCTATACCAGCAGCTATGTTTTCGGTCTGACACTCAAAATACAAGAACATAAACCAAAAAAAATTATTCAGAGAACTGTAGAAAAATTTTAATCTTGAAGATGGAGAATTCTGATGCTATACGATTGGTAGTACGGACGCAGTAGCCATTAGCCAATGGTTTGTACGGTTTGTACAATCCGAGATATGCGAGATAGTCTGTTTCGGTTTGGACCGGTTTGCGCAGTCTTACCACCTAACCGTCTGTGTTGGTCTGCGTCGTTTGTGTCGTGTGTGTTGGTCTGTATAGTCGTGTGGGTCGTGTGGTTCGTGTGTTCGGACTGGTTGTTCGGTGTTTTGTGGCCGTGCTGATCGGTACTGATGCGCTTTATTCACCGTCAGTTGGAGCTACGTAAAAATGGCGTATCGTGGGATTAGAGGTTCCGACCCATTTGCTTCAAAAACGACAAGAAATGAAAGGTTTGCACAAATGTCAAAACAAGAACAACTTATTGAGCAGAAGAAGCGAGAAATACAAGAAAAATTAGAAGACCAGAAGAAGAAGGAAACTGAAGAGGCATTGAAAAAGTTGCAAGGTGTATCTGGGAATTGCAGATCAGGCCCTGGAAACAGATCGAACTCCAACAGTGGCCAACATAAAGTGAACAGAAAACCGTTCTGGAAAAGGTATGTTGACATTTTATATCCAACGCTTCCCGATTTTATGACCTTTGACGCAGTTCACTACATATTATACTCCATATTTCCGAATATGTTGCTTACTCTTAAACATTTGGGTGATTTTAAATGGTGCGTGTTTTTTTTTATACGTGGTTAGTATTCGTTTGCAGGTAATCGAACCCGAAGTCATATAAGGGCTGTTTATGTACGTTTTCGTCAAACAACTATTACTATATCAAAGTGTTGGATGAAAACATATATAAGCCATATCTGTAATCAAAAAGCGGTATGCCACAAATCAAAATTGCTCCATATAAGTTGCGTAGACAGCTCATGTGGGTTTTTAATTTCATTTTTGGCATTGGATCATGGAATTGTCTCCAGCCTGAGACCATGTATTAATGCTACATTTGCACATGATGGCTTTGTTTCTAGAATCATGTTCAAGTTTCTTCCAACTTACTTGCCTTTAACTGTGCCCCCATTTTTTTTAAACTTGGCTTTCATTTTTTATAAAGAAATCAAACCTATTACAAAACTATTCAAAAGCAACAATATAAAAACAGTCTGCCACATGTGCACCATTATTCAGAAACATCTACTTGAAAATCTACATAAAAAACGGCAAATGCAAAAACATTAGAATAGGCAGTAAAGCATCTTGAATCCCCACCATGATACATGCGATAGAACACATCTTGGAACACAGATATAAAGAACATATACATGTGATATGTCACAGTAAAGGTACTTAAATCTCTGCACAACATATCCGAAATACAGCACATGCACGAAGGTACATGCTTCTTGAGTTTTCTAACTAACATTAAACCTTGAAAGTAGAGAAGAAGAACAGTATTCAGTTTTACATATGAGGCTGGTTCTTGTCTGTGTCAGTTCTTAATTTTTAGTCTTATTCCATCTTTATTTTATTGGTAATAAGTTTTAAATTCTTTTATTGTACGTTTTGTGAAAGGAAAGATTCTGGTATCACTCTAGTGTGCCACCAGAAAATGCTTGCTTGTAAGGACTCATAGCACCATACTATGGCTGAACCTCTCACACTTCATCTCAGCTCTCCTACTCAGGGTTCTAGAAATGAATATGTCAGATTAAATTAATTATGGGTTTGAGCACCAATGAGAAAAATTAAAAAAAAGAAAAAGAAAACATAATCAGACTAGGGAGCTGATAAGCATGAGGTGTTAACAGTCAGAACTTCAGCATCCAGGGAACAGAGTCTGATTTATTTGCCACAGAGATTGTGTCGTGGGAGGCCCTCAAGTCAGTTTATAGTTAGGTACACAGAACAAAGAATTGGTACTATGACTCTTATTAGCACCAAAGCATAAATTGCTGAATTAATTAAATATTTTGCTTTTATAAAATTTAATTCAGATAGATTCTAATTGAATATAAGTAATTTTAATTTATGAAAGTTAGTTTCTTAATAAATTTTAACACTGCACTTAAAGTTTATGTAAGGAACCTACATTGCACATCTAGAGTAGCTATTGGGTTTTCAAGAAGGACTCAGCTCTGTGGAGTTACTTAGTATGTTTTAGTTGTGTGGTTGCTAAATGATTGGTTGGTTAGTTAAATGTTTTTGTATCTTTTTTGTTATTCTATTGTGCAGCATATATGGGTGAAACAGTTATAAGTTAATTGACAATGAACAGTATTATAAATACGAGCATGAGTATGTACGAGTGCCGATGGTTGAATTCATTTTAATTACATTGTTGGGGGTGATTGTTCACTGAAAATAAAGGGGGCTGAGGAGGGTCTTGTCAAAAAGATGAGAAATGGTCACACACAAAGAGAATGGGACGCAAAAGAAATGGGAAGACTTTACATACAGTGGCAAGTATTTTGGCTATCATAAAACTGTTTAAACACTCAAACATACACATAAAAGACATGCTTGAAACAAAAACAGCAATGTACTGCAGTGCTGATATTTATAAATCACTATGCTTGGACTAACAGAAAGGTTATATAGGCCAATCTGGGAGACATCTGCTAATATACAAAGAGCATATTTGCCATATCAGACTAAACAGAGAGGATTCAGAATTCACTTCACATATTTTCAACACTAAAAACCGTCTCAGTGGTCTAGTGGTCAGAGTTCCTGGCTACAGATTCAGAGGTCCTGGTTTGATTCCTGGCGCTACCAGATTTTGTGAGTAGTGGTTCTGGAACGGGGTCCACTCAGCCTCGTGAGGATAATTGAGGATCTATTTCAAGGAAATAGCGGCTCTGGTCTAGGAAACCAAAATTAACGGCCGTGGGGATTTGTTGTGCTGACCACGCGACACCCTCTATCCACTAAAGTTTGCACTACGCCGGCAAGCAAGCGAACTCAAGCCACAGAAAAGATTGGGAGAATTAAAGACAGTTTACACAAAACGCTAGACAAAGTGACTGAAGAACACAAAGGCAAAGATAATAACTGTTAGATCCTCTGCATGGCTCAGAAGATGGACTGTAAAGTTAAGCTGTGCACACTCATTAGGTTAACAGTCCAATTTTAACCAGGACAGGGGCTACATCACACACAATCTCAGCAATTTCACATTCTGTGGGTCAAGGTTCTCTTCATTAACACCTCTAAATTCTTACCTCCTCTTTAAACATTTGCAGTCTTCTGTGTTTCTGTATGAGCACTGATTTACATTTGTTTTATTGTTTACAAGAATGAATCCATTTGCTCTTTTAACTGAGCTCTACACCACTTTATGTAACACAAAGAAACATATTTGTGCTTGAATTTCAAATCTTATAAGATCCTTGAATTGTTTAAAGGAATTTTTTACTTTTAGTCTGTACCAGAACACATCGTTACATGACTTTCTTTGCTATGCATAGTACACGTTTTTAGAATATGGGTACAATCATGTTAAAAGAAAAAAAACACCTCTGAGGATGACATTCTGACATCAAAACATGCTGGGATTTCACATATGTTAAATTAAGCAGTTGTCTTGTAATTTGACAGAGCCTTGATAATTTGTTTAATATCATCTGTATCAACCAGAAACTGAAGTTTATTATTTACTTACAATCTATATTAATTTTGTTGGACCTTTCAGAATATTTTAAAAGAAATTTAAAATTCAGTTAAAACAAAGAATCTTGTTTCAGGCCATTCTGAATAGGCAGTGCATTAGACAAATGTTTGCCTTTGTGGACTTTTCAGTTGGTTTCATTTAAACAGATTTTAATTAGCCTAACAAGTTTCATGTGCTGTTGTAGGTCATTTATGATGTAGAAAGTTTGAGTTACAAGCTTAACACTGTTAGTGACTTCAAGAATGAAACCTGAAATGTACTTTACTCAAAACTATTTAACATATTTTTAAAATGTTTAATTTTTCTGGCTCTGTATTTTTATTTCATTAAGTGTGTTTTGCCTGCTTTTAGAACAAAATCTGTGAATATGCTCATTAGTCACTAAAGTCATGATTTTGTAGTAAGTTAGTGTCCACGCATATACTTAGGTAGTGTATACACTGTAAGACGGTTAGTGTAACAGGACACTAAAATATAACATACTTAGGTAGAAATTGTAGAAATTGTAATTATTTCCTTAATTGTCCTGGCTGGAAATTTTTGCATAGCAATCAAGACCAGCGATGGAAGAGAGATTCTTCACAGTCAGAAGATACCAACAGTTCGAAGGTTCCAGGATCAGTGAACATATTCTCGAATGATGGAAGTTTCCTGGATCAGTTCAAGAAATTATCTGGTGTAAAGGGTAAACCAGAAACACCATATCTTTAAATTAATGGCATATGTCTTTACATTTTTTCCTTCCTTGGTTTTCTTCCATTTTGCAGCATAACTTGAGAGAATCTGAATATCCTGTCTCAAAGTGAAGAATGCGTATAATTAGGTACTGAAATTTTATTGAGAAGTTGGTAAATTGGTTTATATTTCTGTCACTAGTGGAAGGTGGGTCATTATTTTCTGGCATGTTGCTGTGTTTCTAGCCCCCACTCAGCATGCGAGATAAATTCATTTTTCTTGAACTGTTTGGTCTGAACACCCATAGGCCAGGCATGAGATAAAAGCAAAAGAATTTCATTTAAAAGAGATGACCCAAGACTTTGCCCTCATGTCTGCCACATTAGTGCTGCCATCCTTAGAAGTTTATGTGTAAAAATGAGATCCAGATTCTTAGTTCATTTGTAAAAACAAGATACAGAATCTAACCTCACATTTGTGTCCTACAAGTCCATAGTGTTAGGATTTCAGTTTTGTTTTTAAAAGGCTTGGCCTTCCCCTTCCCCCCCCCCTGAAACAAACATAAGAACACCACTGATAACCATTAGTTTCATGAATTTGTTTTAAAATAAAAAATGAGTTACTGCCTCCAAGAGGATTGCAGACATTTTAGATACCTTCTGTCTCAACTGAGACTCAAACTGGTTTTCTGAGAAGTAGGACAGTTCTACAAATTATGTAAAATGCTTGTAAAAATAACTCTCCATTTATATAACAATGTCAGAGATGTGGAAAGTGCTGAAGTGAAATGCAGGTCTCAAAATTTGGAAAGTTGCATGATAATTCTCTTTGAGGACTTCGGTAATGTTACTGTCTCCTTTTATTCGCTGTGCCTTTATGTTACAACGTTTTTAATCTGCAGGAAGATAATTGTTTGTGTGAGTAAAAATATTGCTCTTTTCATCCATCGTCAGAATAAATAGAGTGGTTATGTACATTTTTCCTAACCATATGTATACTTTTGTATATGGTAGTGCTACATTATTATTGTTGGTGGTGACACCTGAAGTGATTTGATTTAATTTGATTCTTGACAGGACATATTTAATGCCAAGAATGGAATTCATTCTCAATGTAATATTTTGAAATAAAGTAGAGAACTTTCCAAATCAGATATGAAGCTAATGCCTACTTAACTTTTAAGAAGCTTTCATGTCTGTTACAGTGTTGTATAAATAATATATTCCACTTGTATAAATGCAGAACAGCATAATTAAAGTAATATACCTGTTGTACATAGTAGGTCATGCCATAGTTGTGTAGTTTTGCTAGGTTCTCACCCAAGACATCAAGCTTTGGTCCTAGGATTTGTACTGAACAAAGAGGTATTGAGATGGTTTTCCTCTGCCAATCATTAGACCATTGCTGCATACTGTTATGTCATCATCCTTATTGTCAGGGCTTAAGGCCCATTAGAAGGAGTAGTACAAAGGACTGAGTCTCCATTCTTGTTTTTGTTTTTGCATTTTGAAGGTTCAAAGTTTGAAATTCCATCTGGGCTCAACTGTTCTGAGCAGTGTGGTAGTACAGTAAATTAGGGCATGGCCATTTCCTCCCCCCAGATCTCCCACTTCATACACATCAATCCCATTTCCCACTTTAAACTAGAGTCATCTGTAGTTATTACAGCATCCTTACTACCCTTTGACACATCTTAATTAGTTTCTGGTTACCATTCCATGTAAGCGATGGGCCATAAAATCCAGCCCTCGCACTGTGATCTCCAATGATCTTTGTGCTTCCCCTTTGGATTAACCCCTTATTAATCCTGCACTTCAAATGAAATGTATGACTTTATTTATGGGGGCATCATAAAAGTCACTTGGTTCCATGAAAAACTGACCCAGGTGACAAAATCTTAAGTAAGCTATGGCCTCACAATCACATAGGGTATGTTACAATTCCATTGGAGATTTATACTAGTTTCCCCAAATTAAGTATTCCTCATTAATTGCATATGAAACCATTTTTTTCCCACCTGAAATAGTGATAATCTGAAGAAAACTTTTCCATTTTCATCACTTGATTTTTAATATAATTTTCATTTCAGAAGTTAAGTCCAAAAAAGGAGATGATGTGTCAGTTACAAATAGTAATGTCAGTACTGACACAAAATGTTCAGCTTCTGCTCCTGCAACGTCAGCTTATCATAAACATGCCTCAGGTATAGCAAAATTTATGTCACCAGCTGTTATGTATTGACTTACTACTGTAAATTATGTTCACAATTAATTCTTTGAAACATGCTTTGTATGTTTGGAACAGTTCTTTCCATTTCATAATCTGTCCAAAACTCTTTGTATTGTAGGATTTGAACTTCTCACAGCAGTGGTTATGAAGGATTCTATCTTCTGAGATGTAGTCTGTTGAAAGTCAACCCATATTTCAGTGGGACATGTCACCTCCATCTTCATGGTTGAACAATAGGCCAAGCAATTCAATTCAATTCAATTTTATTTCATCCATGAATCATTATACATGATATGGGACAAGTCAAAGATTAATATTAATACTAATACTAAATAGTAATAAGAATATAATAATACAGAAATAGTATGCCAAATTATAATAAATGATAATAATAATAATAATAATAATAATAATAATATAGTAATACAGAGATAATAATATGACAGTATAATTTGTCTTGAAAACAGTTTCTGTGGTCTTAAATCCTCCATATGTCCTATTGTACCTTTACTGGTGGTAATGCCTATGCAAGAAACCAACATGAAGCAGGTAGCAAGCAGAGCTTATTTGTCTTATTCATCAACCCTGGAGATGGAAGCTACATGTTCCTCCAAAACATCGGTTAACTTTCATCAGACTACATGGCACTATATCCCAGAAGACAGAACTCTCTTTTTAATGGTTTAACCATCATATCTTCATGTAAAAGGACGTTGTCTGCAGTACCATTACATAAAACAGGACATGACTTAGAAATAGTCTAAGCCTTTCACTGTCTGTGCTTAATGTCCATACAGTGTTAACTTGAACTTGCAGTCACTGGATAGAACTTATTTTAATATTCAATTTACAGATCCTTTTGATCACATGTTAGATATTAGTATAACCAGGAAGGACTGCTCTTGCTTTGCTGCATCACTGTTTTCTCAGTGATTTGTGTGTAACCACGATAAACACAGAATGTGAAAAGTCAGTGCAGACACTGAACATCTCTTGTACAGTTGACCTTGACTGTGTTACAGTGGAAATTAAATAAGACTGTTGCTTAGTAGACCATTGCTGGTTACTGAATACAAAACAACAGTTAATCCATACCAACAATAAAGATGAATTTGACAAAATTAACATTTTGCATTTAGGCCTCTAGTGTTCATATCACTGTTTCTGAAGGTGCCACATATTTATTTAGGAAAATTGTCCCCATAATGTACTGAAATTTGATCAAAATTGTTTGAGCTATTTTCAAGAAGGTCGTCATATTGATTTATGAGCCCATTTCAAGGGCTCATATTTTTGGAGTTAGAATGTTCATATTTACTAGAAACCTGTCTGTGGTAGATAAACCCATGAATACCAAATGTGAATTAAATCCATCCAGTTGTTCAGGCACTAGTTAGGTGCACATCCATGCACACCAAAAATCACTTTTTCATATTCGCGGGCTTGAAATGTGTAAATCCATTAAATTCTGAATCCCCCCACATCAGAGTACTTTCTCAGATATGCTGTGTATGTGAGAAAGTGAAAACAGTGAATGTAGTTCAGTCTTGATTCTGCCAGACAGTAAGGCAGTAGAATGTCTGTGCACTGTTACTTGGATGCACTGCTGGTAGGGATTTAATTTAAGCACTAACACTTCTGTTTATAAGAACTTGTGAAGTAAACAGAAAATTATTCACTACAAATGGAATATAAATTAACCAGTACAATGCTACAAGTATTTTAATTGAACTACTAGGGGTTGACAGAAACTTCTTGGGATTAACCAGATGTATGAAAGAAGTGACTTTATAATGTGTCCAGTTATTTCTTCAGTTTAGACATTTGAGAGCTACATGTCAGTGATTGGGGTTGGCACAGTAGTATGCCTCTCACTTCAAGGTGATACCTGGTTCACAGCCTGGACAGACTGGATATTCTGGGGTCTCGAGCAATTGTCCTCAGTCCATCCAGGCAGATACCTATATGATAGTGCTTCTAATATCTGTCTTAGTTCCCAGTGTACAATCATCCTACCCTGTCTCATTCTTTGCTACATAATGAACAGTTGATGAAATATTGTTAAGTAAACTGCCTTTTAAGTATGTCAGAAATTACTTTTAAACTTGTAATTCTCAGAATTGCTCTCTCTCTCTCTATATATCTCTTTTTTTCCTTGCTTGGTTCATTGCCCGGTATTCTAAAAACTAGAAAGCAAAATGTTTCAGAAACTGGATCTGTTTCCATCCTCAAGTGAGAGGGGAAACACCTACTGTGTTGGGTCCTTTAGAATGAGGTAACCTCAGTCCAGTAATTCTGAGCATTATACACCATCACCAGAACCTTTTAGAACCTAACATGTAATTGTTTGCTTCAGACACAGACTGGGGCACGTGGGGTCCACCGACTGAGAAACAGGCTGAGAAGGAAGAAGCCCATGGTGAAGGAGCTGAACTCCATACCAGTCAGGACCAGCAGGGAAATGAGGATAGGAACCAGGATCAGGACCAGGACACAGACCACAAGAATGAAGATCTGCGCAACAGTGAACGTCTGGGCACATCACATTGGTTTCAACAAAAGCACATCAGTAGTGGTTCATGGCAGCAGCAGGGGCGGAATGACACTGGGGCAGCTTGGCGTGGGCAGGATTCACCTTCACCTCCATCATGTTGCTCTAGTACTACTGCCCCCAACAGGTCCTCCTCTCCTTACTCTCCATCTAGTGCTACTGTAGAGAACAAGGAAGCTGTTCCACCCATAAACATAACATCTACAAGTAAGGGTCCAGTTCAGTACTCAGTTCCTAGCATTCGTCCTTCCCCCATCATGCCTCTCCTTAACCCACCTCAACACCAGTTTATTACCTACTCTTCCCCTCCACCTCCTCTGCATAGTATCCCCCCACCATCACCCATGCAACCTCATACAATTCCTACCCCACCACCCCTTGCTTCTACATTGAGCATCCACCCTGCCTCAACTCCAGTCATACCAGCCATACCACAGCCACCGCCAACAATGCAACACCCCCTGCCCTCATTACAACCATCCTCACAGTCACTGCCTCCTCATCTCATGCAGCATCCTCCACCACTCTTGCAACATCATGCAGTGCCACTGCCTGGAGTCCTTCAGACGCAAGCTTTGGGCCCAACCCCTCTGCCCACATTGATGGCACCCTTGTTGCAACACCCTCTTCCTCCTCTACGCCTGCCCCCTGCTGCTTCTGCCCCTGCCTGCCCACAACCTGCAGCAGTCCCCAGCATCTGCACTTCTTCTGGAACTGGAGGTAATTAACAGATGAGCTTCACCCATGCTTGAGCTTGGGTAGGCATTTCTCTTGATCATATTCTACTTCGAGTGAGACTGCCAGACAGAAACTGGATGGTGCTGTGTTGACCGGAGTTTACTAGTCTCTCCAGCAGCAATGGGAGTGGTGCAGGCCAGAGGGCCAAACGGTGGACAGTCTAGTGATGCGCCAGCAGATCCAGCTGCAGATGAGGCCAGGAACCATTTGGCTCGCACGGTGGCCCAGTGTGGTGATGACATAGAGCAGATTATACTTGTACGCAATCCGGATGATCCCTCACTGTGGTGAGTAATTCGCCAAGTGCCTTGGTTTATTCTAATGCTTTGTTTGTATACATAAGTACAATATATACCTGAATATAAGACACCCCTCTCTTAAAATGTTAAAATTTTAAGGAAATCGTTTTTATATCAATTTTAGAATTGGGTAGGTCTGCATTTCACTGTGCTATGCTGTCTATAAGTAAATAAACAGTGGTGTTTTAAGTATTTGTGTGGTTATTAATATGTGAATATTAACACATTTTGTTAATACACAAGCGCAGAGGAATACCAAGTAATACTGTGTAAACTGCTTTACTTAAAAACAAGGATAAAAGGTCAAGTTACTCCGTGTCCAGTTGTTACCGTCAGCCCAACTTTCTTCTTCGTCATACAAAGAAGTAGCTGCATCATCACCTGCCTCCCACAGGATGTTATCTTCTGTTCCATCCAAGCTGTTTGACAAAGATATACAGATGAGATGCCTCCCCCTGTAGTCTGTTTTATTCCTAAACAGTGCCTCAGATAGTTCCATATTTTCCCCACTGGAGTCCCCATAAAGGCAATCCAGACATTCCACAAATTATTTGTTAACTGTGACAGTAAAACCTGAAGCTCCAGGTGTGATCTCTAGATCTATATACAGCTGATAGATTTTGAATTTTACTTTTTCTGTCACGTGTCTCCAAAAAGCATCAAGAAAAAGTACTCCTCTCTTGTATGAAAGAGCACCTGGCCCTCTGTTCCAGACATCCTTCAACCACTTCTCCAGTATATGTCACTGCATTTGAATACAGTGCTACTGAATAGTTTTCGTTTAGCATATTTTGATTTTAAGACTGACGGAGGGTATCAGCTGCCTCCCATCAGTCAATACAGAGAACATTACAGTCATTCTGAAGTATTTCATAGCCATTAGATTTGCCACTACAAATTTTGAACCTATAGTTCTGTGGACTGTGGAGTTGACAGGCGAATCAAAGAGCTTCAAGGTATTCATGCTTCTGGCACAGACTAGGCACAATCTTCTGGTATGCAACTGCTCAGCCTGGGCCATGGGGAATTTCTTATTTGATATTGTTCACCTATGAATAGACCATCTGATCACGTAAACCTTGCATTCTGTTCGACACTTGCCGTGAAGGTCTGTTGCAGTATCTGCATGAAGATGTCATATCCAAGACTCCCGTGACACAGGGGTCCAGGTTTTTGTTTTTTGAGCACTTATTCAACATCTTTTTATTGCCCATGTTTGAGCCCCCCCCCCTTTTTTTTTGCATGAACTTAACACACTCAGATTGTTACTTTGATTTCTCCTAGTAGCAGGCATTTACTTTAAAATTTTGAGCTGTAGTGAAATTGTTGGCTGTGCCTCATGCTTCATGTATATTAAAAGTTCACGCCGTAACTGCAGTGCACACCTTTGGATATAAATGTTACACTGTAGAAGCTCTCTCTTTAGTAACCCATGATTTATACAGTGATATTCTACCTTTAAAAAAAGTGAATGCCATAGCTTTAGTCCACAATCGAACTATACACACCAAGCAACCACCTCTCGTTAGCAAAGTTAGTGCCAAGTTTTGCAGATAGAGGGGTGTTGCATGGTTAGCGCAATGGATTCCCACGGCCGTTAATCTCGATTTCCGAGACTGGAGCGGCTACTTTTCCATTCAAGTAGCTCCTCAGTTATCCTCATGAGCCTGAGTGGAACCCCGTTCAAGACCCACTACTTCTCAGAAAATCCGGTAGCACCGGGAATTGACCCAGAAACCTCTGGATCTGTAGCCAGGAACTCTGACCACTGGACCACAGAGGCAGCTGTTTTTCTACTTTTTCTTTCACATAATTGTGCACATATGTGCTTAGACCATCAAATGGTACCGGCTGCAGTAGCACTGGTCCATTGTCAGGTGGGAAGTACCTGTTCTGTAGGGTTAATTAGAGCTAACCTCAGTCACTGGATGATCTGTGTCACTATAACTACATCTGTGTATGCACCTGAGATCAGGATTTGTCAAGGGAGATAACAAGAAAAAATGTACAATAAAAATTATAGAAATACATATAAAAATCTGGAATGTAAAAATGAACCAGAAAATAAATACATCAAAACATACCCACAACCAATCCAGGATTTAAATGCAGAAGGAATACTGAAGTTTACTATGTGTTACGAAACCTACCTACTGGTAGTACCATCTGTGGAACAAAATCTGAAACTTAGAACTAAACTCATACATACCTATGAGGAGTGTGTACAATCATACCAAACTTCCTTATAAGCTGCTAACCTCATTGTGATGTAGATGATATATGGATGCATATATATAATGACATAGGTGGTCCATTGATTGAGGGTAGATCTTCTCAACAGACTCATCAGAGTAGGTGCCTTCCACCCTTTCACCCTAGGATGGAAGCAGATCCAGTTTCTGAAATGCTGTGTTCTTTAGCCCTTTCCAGTCAAATTTAAATACAGCTATAGCTCTCTACTGGTTCATTCAAATGCCACTGGACTATGTAATTTTAACTATTATGAAATGGTTTGTTTTCATTATAAGCTTCATAAAATGGAAGAAACTTTGCTAAGTTTCAGTAACCTTGAAGCCATAGGACTAGAACAGGCAGAAATACAAATGGCATACCCAGTGTGCTGGTGGATGGGAAAGAGTTAGAATACTAGGTGATGGGCAAAGTCCAGAAACTCTGCAAGGCCCAGTGTAACACCATCATCAGAACCCTCTAGAATTGATTTGTTAGATGCACTTTGATGCTAAAGCAGGAAGCTGTCTTAATTTTCTTATACAGGTTTCTGAGTGATAAGGAATGCCCTGCATATCTGCAGTACCGACAGTTAGTGGAAAAGTTCCGAATGGAAATGAAGAGCACAAGCATTTGTGAGGATGCATCCAACAGTGAAGTAAAAGATGAACCAACAGCATGTGTGAAGCAAGAGCAGGATGAGTATGCTCCTCTTAGTTTCCAGCCAGAGAGCAGTTCAGTGATCACAGCATCCACAAAAAGGGAGCATCCCGATGATATGACTCCAGTCAAGCAGGAAAATGCAAGAAGTAGCAGAAAAGATCAGGAAGATGACAATTCACATCATAGTGAAGGTATTCATATAAACTTTAATATAATGATGGTTGTCAGCAATTTAGGTATCAGATATATATATTTACATTTTAATATCTTAGAGACCACTTCTGACTATCCATGAATGGATTATTTGATTTGTGGATACCCATGCACATTTTTTAAGCCATTGGAAGTTTAGAAAGCTGCTGTTCTATATACTCATATTTATCTTTTTCTGTAGCTCCACCTGCTGTAGGGCATTCAGTTAAGATGGAAATGTGCTGCTAGTACTAGCGCAGTATTAGTTTACTGCATGACTGTAGAGGCAGTAGTGCAGGGGGCTTCCTTGCATGTAGTGTTGACTCCCTTTCCTTACACAGAACTTCATTATTGTCTGATGTAAAATGATGACATGAACTTGTAATGTTTTACAAGAATGTTGGAAGTGACCCATTTCTGTCTTCAAACATTTCTCGCAGTGCATAAACAAGTTACCTTAATGGTCATGCAGTTAACTACCACTGTTCTGTCACTAGCAGCACACTTAGGTCTCAGTTGATTAAATTTTACTATATTGTTCTATTCCTACAATCAAAATTGGTAAAATTATTATTTCAGCTGGTTCAGCATGCACACAGCTTTACTTCAACTCCCGGTGTATACCCTCATAATGTGGTGATTATTATAAATACAAGCTGTTTATGAGCCAGTGTTTGTGTGACAAAAGTAAGATACTTTTAGATTATCAGCACTTGTAGGTTATTTAAGCATTTTGGAAAAGTGCTCATAAATTGTGAAAGATATCCTGTGTACTAGGAAACTAGAGACTCAAAATAAATCATTTTTTAGACTCACACTTGCCTAATGTTTGTCATCTTTGGATTCTTACATTGGTAAGTACTTACATCTGTCTTGTATATTTCTGTGTTATAAGATTTTATTTATTTTTTTAATTTACAAGCAAACTGATGATGCCTTCCTGTTTAGTTTCTGGTAAGCAGTCTGGAGATGAGAGTGATGAAGGTGAGGCAAATGTACGTCCTAGACGTAAACGGCGTAGTCGCTGGGCTCCTGAAACTGAAAAGATGCCTGTCTTACTTGGCACTGCCATGGCTGAAACTGGTGCTGCCACCACCATACCCCAGGAAATAGTTCAGCCAGTTCCTGCTGTAATATCAGGTATGTAGGATTTTGGACAGAGAGTTGTGAGTTGAAATCACTGGTCCCCGTTTCCATCATTTCTAATTTCAGATGTTTATCTTACCAGAGTCAAGATTGTACCATATTTACCTGTGTATTAAATGACCTTTTTCCTCAAGTTAAAATTAAAGTAAGACTGTAAAAATATGTGTACACTTAACTTGAGCATTCAGCAGAAGGAATTGTAAATGAAATAATTGAGACTAGGAGGAACTCGTTCACTCTCGGAGCTGGGCCCTTCTTCAGAAGACACCAGCTGTGTGGCTTCTCAAGAATTTTCCAACATTTTATGGAGCCCAAAGGTTCATTACCATGTCCATAACATCCTTCCACTGGTCCCAATTCTAAACCAGATCAGTCCCGTCCATACCATCCCATCCTATCTCTTTAAGATCTGTTATAATATTAACCCCCTACATCTTGGTCTTCCCAGTGGTCTTTTTCCATCTGGCTTTCCCAGCAATATATGCATTCCTCATCATCCCAATTCATGCTACTTGCCCTGCCCATTTCATCCTCCTTGACTTGATCACTCTAATTATACATGGTGAAGAGTACAAGTTATGAAGCTCCTCATTATGCAGTTTTCAACAGTCTCCTGTCACTTCATCTCTTTTCAGTCCAAGTATTCTCAGACACCCTCAGTCTGTGTTCCTCCCTTAATGTAAGAGACCAAGTTCCATGCCCATACAGAACCACAGGCAAAATTATAGTTAATGTATATTCTAATTTTTATGTGTTTTGACAGCAGACAAGAAGACAAAAGATTCTGGACTGAATGGTATCAAACATATGGACTTTACCATATGTTTCATTTAAACACATTTTAACCAGGCTAACTAGTTTCATGGGTACCCCAAACTCTCAGAATATTGTACAATACTTCCCTCCTAACTGAATCATAGGCTTTCTTGAAGTCTGTGAATAGCTGATGTACTGTCTCATTGTACTCCCATTTTTTCTCCAGTATCTGACAAATGCAAAAGATCTGATCAGTAGTTGATCTGTTGCGTCGAAACCCACACTGATGATCACCAATAATGTCATCTATATGTGGACTTAACCTTGAGAAAAGAATATTGGATAAAATTCTGTGTACAGTTGATAGCAATGATATCCCCTAATAATTACTACAGTCAATTTCATTCCTTTTCTTAAGAACTAGTAAAATAATAGACTTCTTCCACAGATCAGACAGTTTTTCCTTATACCAAATAGAAGTAATTAGATTGTAGATCTTAGACTGTAATATTTTGCCTCCTGCTTGAATAATTTCTGCCGGAATTTGATCACTACCTGGCGATTTATACCATTTTAATTTTGCAATAGCACTTTCAACCTCAAAAGGGCTAGGATCAGGTACTAACAGCTCAGCTGTATGGATTTATATCTGTCTAACGTTACTGACCCTATGTACATTCAATAACTGAGAGAAATAATTCTTCCACCTGTTCAAAATATTGTGGGAATCTGCAAGCAGCTCATCATTCTCATCCTGCAACAAGTTATTTCTAGGTAGGTAACCCCTCTTAACGTCATTTATTCCTCTATACAGGTCTATAATGTTCTTGTTCTTACTGTTCATTGCAAGCTCATCAGTTTTGTCTTTCTTTTATTCCTGAAATGCCTGCTGGTTTCGTGTCTTATATTGTTCAGGTATCCCCATTTAGTTCGCATGGATCCTGTAATCACTGCAATTTGGCTGACTAGGAGGAACTCTTCCCTTAAAATAAACATTAAATTCACATGTGCATATTCACTTTTAGGTAATATGCATCTTGGCAAGAAGTCTTTATACTGAATTAGATATAATTTTTACACAGTCTGAACTCTATATAGACCTATTCTTCATGAACCCTCAGCATGGGCGTTTAAATATTACAGTTGGGAGTGGTCTGTGGTAATGTTTAGAGCTAGGATTTTTATGTAGTGTCATCATGCAAAATATGTACATAATTATATAACAAAAATCTCCAAAATTATAGTAAAATATGGAGCATTACATTAAAGTAATATTTAGGTGTGCAGGCAACCTGTATTTACAGTCCTTTGGCACATTCGTTGATTTTTTTATGCACAATACACAGAAACTTTTTCATACTTTCTGGGGTCATTGATTGTCTTTTATCTAATAGAATGTGTTTGTAGGCTGAAAAGGATCTTTCTGCATCACAGGTGCTTATTTTAACAAAGGAATTTTCTCAGGAACACTGTCTTCAGGGTGATCTACTCGTATATCTTTCCCTTAAGTACTGGACACTGATAAATGTCGAAAATCGAGAGTTTCTTTTTAAGACCACCTCCTCCTTGTTGGACACGCTTTCACCAGCCTCCCCTTTCACAACAGTAAGCCTTTCTCTTACATTTTTCGTTATGTCCATAGATTCTTGCAGAGGAAGTCCGTGGGTTCCTCAGCATTTTATAGTCTCTGGAAGTCAGTCAAAATTGCTTCAGATGTAGGCAGTTGAACAGGCCACTTTTGGGTCACTGAATGCACTCTGGGATTCATGCACCAGAACAGCAGGCTCAGATGGGAACTTGGCCACAATTGAATTCACAGCTTAAAAATTTTTGCTGTAGATGTTGACTGCTTCTAGCCAGGCTCCGTATCTTGTTATCAGTGGCACGTGAGTGATAGCAAAAAGGTTAGAAATGCACTCACGACGTCTAGTTCAGCAGTCAAGAGTTCTGTCTTCTGGATTATGATGCCATGTAGTATGTTGAAAATCAACTGACATTTCAGACTTGCCACCTGCTTTCACGCTGGTTTCTTGTTTTTCCTTATTCTTTGACCATGAAGATGGAATCAACATGTTTCTCCAAAACATCTCTGATTTTCAAAAGGCTACATGGTGTTGTATACAACTCTTGATAGTCACACAGCTGTAGGAACCTCACATCCTTTGTAGTTGAGCAATATTGAACTGGGGGACAGACATCACAAAACGTTTCTCATGAAACAGAAGATAAGCCTATATTCTGCCATGTCCCTCTCAATCCTACATTATTTTCTTATTCTTGTTCATCACTACAAGTACCACTGTCACTATGATTAATGAATCTTAACCTTAACAAAAGTATGGTTACTTCTTTCACTAGGGAAAATGAACAGGTCTGATCTTGAATATACTTCTGTTGCATGGAAGTCTATAACTGTTACTGACTAATATAGGGACCAGTGGGGGCTAAGTTTCAGCCCATACAAGAAAGTTTGCAAGTCTATGCTACAATAGAGTGTTTGTTATACTCAGACTTGTATTATTTTCAGACATTACACACCAAATGTTGTTTGCTATTTACATGTCTATTTTCTGATTAACGCCTGTAATGTCACTAAATGCTGTTCTGTGCTAGAAGTAGTTTTGTATTTGTGCTCAAAAGGGATAAGAAACTTCTCTATATTCAGTTACTTCTCTCACTTACTGTCCCTTGTAAGAAACTTGTTATTTTATGGTGAGGATTTTTAGCCCCATGCCCAACACCCAAGTTGGAGGACCACCCCTTGTTGGCTGCTGGTGACTGCTTAATCAATATGCTCACAGCTACGCTCCATATTTGGAGGCTGTCTCCATCCATAACCTTAGGATGTGCCATGCCATGGTGATAAAGAGGCCCTCATAACTTACTGAAGTGGATCATAAGAGAGATAGGATGGGGTGGAATGGACTGGATTGATCTGCTTCAGGATAGGTACCAGTGGAGGGCTTTTGTGAACACGGTAATCATACTTTGTGTTCCAGAAAATGTTGGTAAATTCTTGAGTAGCTGCATAACTGGATCTTTCTCAAGAAGGGCTCAGCTCCATGGAATTGTTTTTATACTTGTGTTGACTGTAATTGGCCATTATTCTGTTGAATCAGCATGTAAATAAATAAAGAATTCGAAAAATTATTGAAGTACACGAGTTTTGTTGCACTTTGTTTTGTCTCTAGGAGCAGCACCTGCAGGCACTGCACAGTTGCTCAGTAAAGTTACTCGTACAGATCCTGCACTTATCCAGTATGCTGCGCAGGCTTTTGGCACAGTTAACCTGTCTGAGGAAGACTGGAAGAAGGCAGAGGATCATTACAAAGTAATGTTTTGTTGTTTGTTTTGTTTTGTATGCGAAATATTCAATGCCGTATGCCAGGTCTGTCCAACTCATAGCACATGGGTATCCACCATTTGGTTTTGTGCAGCCCATGAGAGTATCATCCTCTTTTAAAAAAGTATGTCCTCTCAAGAAAACCTCACAAAAATGCATACTAACTATTCTGTATAATTTTTCAGTTGATTTCATATACCATCTAATGAATATACAGTAATGTAATAAAAAAGTAGGTAAGAAAAGTATGCAGTTAGTATGGCAGTATTGATACAATCTATAGCAGCCTGCATATGGGATGGGGCTGACCATGCCAAGCATAACAGAGCTACTAAGTTCTGGTATTGCTCTGCATTTTATACTGAGATTACTCAGATTGCATGTTATCAAACGTATAAACATTTAATTTGGCATCATTTTTGTTCATACAATGTTATTAATGACTTTTATTAACATGTACTCTAATAGAGGTCATCACCAAACCATCTGAATGTGATTCTGTCAGGCTGACAGTCATTTGTTCCATAACCTGGTCTTGCACTTTTTTTTTTTTCACATTGCTGTAGGTTTTCTGCATTTTGGACACAGATTTAAAACTGGGGTGTTGGTGCTGTCTGTGGGCTCATGAGATAACACGTGTCTCAACTTCTGCAGTTTTAGAAGTGTTATTTCTTTCTCCGGGATATAGTTTCACTAATGTCCACACAAGTTCATTGGGATTGTATTAGTATTTGTAAGTGGGTAAACATAATATATTCTCACCAATTGCAGTAATTCTGGACATGTCTGTAAAGCTGTTTTTGGAATGTGTTTGCTGAAAAGCCAAGCTATAACACAACTTCTTTGTTTCTTGTAGTTGTTTTCACCAGCACAGCAGAATGTGATAGCTGCAATAATCTATATTGTGGCATATTTGAGCCATGCAGGAGTTGAGCCACAGAAATCTGTAAACACAGCGATTACACAGTGGAGGGCAAGCTGCATTTTCCACTCATCCAATTGAGGGTTTATAGGAGAAACTGGAATTCCTAAGAGTTAGAGTTAGTTAAGTGTCACGAGAGAAGCATGCAAACAGAGTACAGAAGAATACAGGATGTCAGACTGTGACAAATGTAAATTGCGATTGGAAGATTTTATGTGTAATATTTGTAGTGACAGTTTCTGTGTTGAGATCCGTTTCTAGGAGATGACGATCAAGAAAATGTGTGTAACTGAAGTGCTAATAAATCCAATCATCTGAACTAGAACCTGTAATTTTTGTCGTGCGTTCCATCCTACACGTGACAGTATTAATGACAGCATTGAAGTAAAGGATAGTAACAGCTGTTCTTGAAACCACTTTTTAAGTATGTAAGAGTTGATGTTTCCACGGTGGTGACTATGAAGAAAGCAGTCTTATGGGATGTGGCGCCATGTAGATGTGGTATTAACTGATGTTTCGGAGGAACGTATCACAAGCAGTCTGCTTGCACCTGCTCTCACTGTTTCTTTGCTTGCGGATTTTCTTATTTTTTTCCTTCTACCCTGAAGATGGAGTTGATACATTCCTTCGAAATGTCGGTTAACACCACATCTACATGGCGCCACATCCCAGAAGACTACTTTCTTCACTTTTTAAGTAAATTTCCATTCATGTCTTTGTGGTAATAAGTATTACTACTTGATTTTGACAGAAAACTTAATATGTATTCCAGAATGATACCTCCTCCAGGTGATCCAACATGATATGTTTTGAGCCCACCATCTTTATCAGTAGGGACTTGTTGTCTACCTGAGCTGTCACTCATTTTCCAGCAATTTTTGCGAGAGTGGTTTTCATTCACTCAGGTTTCTTCTAAGTAGTATACATTTGCAGCCCTTGTTTGTTTAATTTCATGCAGAGCAGCAGTAATTTTCTTCTGACCTTCACCAGCAGAATTGCCCTTGGTTTCAACCCCCAATGCTACTCAAAACCATATTTTATACTAATTTTATGCATTCTTTTTAAAAACATTTACCTTGTGGCTGCAGTATCACAGTGTTCCATCAGCAGCTTTCTGTCTTCATTGCATCTTCATACTCAGAGCCTATAGATTTCCAGTTCTTAACATTGATGTCCCACTAATATAAAATTCTAAAAGCTTCATTTATTTCAATGACTAGTTCTTTAACTGAGAAAGTTCTCTTATATAAAGCAGAAACTTCAAATTGCAGTACATTGTCTCAAAATTAATCATACTTATCACATTTTCAGTTTTTACCAATTTCTACCCAGTGATTCAAAATTCATACATCCTCTGTAATAAGCAAGGATTGTTCTTCCATGACAGTGTTATGTCACAAGCATTTGCTATTGTTTCTTAGCACATGGAGACACCATGAAGTGGGCCTCTGCAGTCTGCTTCATACTTGAAAGTGGCTAACATCTTAAAAACTACATCTCCAGCTTGTTTGCATAAGGCCTGTGCTATACTTGCTGGCTTTCAGTTCTCAAAATTACAATAAAAAATATTTGCAACCAACACTCTACAGACTAATTCAGAGTAACACTTTAATTTTGTAAATAGAATTTTGCATTGCAAAAGAGCAAGTTCCATGAATGTCACTGCACATCCAAGGTGACCTGCCAAGTTACATGCAGGAGAGTATAGCAAACCTTTATCATCTGATTTTTAACCACCATCAACCTGGCAGCACTATCTGGTGGCTTCCTTACATCCTCAGCACAGCTACATTCATGATTACTTGAATTAGATAATTTTGTTGTATTGGAAAAGAAATTTATTTGTTATAATGCAATACCATGTAGATACCTAATCTACAGTGTGAAGCCCTACCTTGTACAGTATAATGTAATTTTGAGATTGATATGTATAATGAAATGAATTAGAGCTTGTACTGATGGCACTCTCTGAAGCCATAGTTCCAAGTAGACAAGGAAGAAGCAGAAGTGATGGGTTTTATCTGTACCTTTATGAGCTGCCAACTGTAAATAGCTTTGGAAGCAAAATTGGAAATACAGTCACTGAAAAAAAATATCGGAGGAATTGAGGCTCATTATGGCGAAGGTGCTGGGACAAGGCTCTTATTTTATGCAGTTTTCCTTGAATGTTAAAGAGCTGATGGTGCTGATAATTTTGCTCACTACGATGATGGAGACCATACTCATTCCATCACAGTTACACTGTTATTAAAAATGTAGTTGAGTCTGAGAGAGTTTTTGTAGAACCCAAAGGAAATCAAAGTGAAGATGGAAGTTAATTCTACAAATTATGGTTATTTTCTGTATCATTCACTTTTCTTATCCAGGTTAAATATTGTGAGAATATATTGCCTCTTTAAATCTTTTAAAACTTTAGAGTTCCAAAGTTTTAAAACTCCAGACTGTATTATATTTAAAAAAAAAACTTGCAGTTTACTCATTCCATCTTCCTTTTCCTGCTCATTTGCTTTTAAACTGAATATGTTGTAATTTTTCTTCATTTCCTTATGTCATATTTATTTTGTATCTTATGTTTACAAATGCTGTGATTATGCAAAGACTTGTGTGTGGTTTCATTGTATGTATGTGTTGTGTACAGATAAATCTGTTGTATCAAGATATGCTTCGCAAGCGCCAGGAACTGGAGCGCCTACAGCGGGCAGGCAAGTTCAAATATGAATATGATAGTGATGAAGAGACTGATGGAGGTACATGGGAACATCGTTTGCGATTACAAGAAATGGAGGCCACCCAACGCTGGGCTGAAGAACTGACCGAGAAAGCCAAAGGCAAACATCACATAGGTGACTTCCTGCCACCAGATGAGTTGGAGAGGTTTCTTGAAAAGGTAAATGTCAGCATTTTCGGTTTATAATAGAAAGTGAATGTTAAATGTTCTGTTTTATATTTATTTTTCAATTAACAACATAACTAACTCAGACTATGTAATGCAAATGGCTAGATATAGTGAATAACATGGAAAAGATGTAGAAGAGGAAAGTTGTTACAAATTACAGTACTCTCCTGGACTTTTCCTGTGAGGACTGAGGAAGACTCTGAGAAAACTTTATGCAGAATAGCCTGCGCTTTGTCTGAGATTCAAATGGGGCTTCTCCCAAATACAGAAGTGTTACCACTTGAGCCAGCTTTCTCAGACCCTTTTGTGTTAATGGTATAACGTTCACATAATAGATGTACATGTACTCAACCATATTATAATAATTATATGAAACCTATAAAATTCTGTAGTTACCAGTTCTCTACCAGAACACTTTACATATCTGCAGTTAGGATATGGCTGTTAGATGTATGGTATCACTAACAGAATTTTACTACTAGTGATGAGGGTTGAATGAAATATGTGACATAATGGATTTAGCATGTTACTCGACTTTTCCCATGAGGTGACCAGTTAGATATGGGTACACATGCATGTGAGAATGGGTAGGTTGTGTATGCATGCATCTTTTTTAACAAATACTACATGATAATTGTAAGGCATTTAATCACTTACCTTCTTACATAAAAAATCGTTAAACGGTAAGAATACAGTTAAAAATACTTAAAAAATTACCTTCTGCTGAATTCTTTTTATTCACTGAAGGGCTTTTTAATAGTAAATACTAATCTTAATGTTATATTTTTATCCATATATTTTATGCATCATAAGGTGCATGGAGACTTGTATTATATTTAGATGTTGCCATGTATAAAGTAGGAAGGTAAGTCAGTTTGGTTTATTGTTTCATTTGTCCTATTTCACATTTAACTCAGAAATAAAAAGTTTGCAGGCACATGTTGATAAGGACATTTTTTCTTGTTTTCGAATGTGGAGGTTGGCAATTTAATTGCATCTCAATTAAATTCATAATTTCAGTTTTACCATGTTGTATTAGAGGAGAATCTAACACTCTAAATATGCAAATAATAATTCGTCTTAAGATCTGTTATGACAAGTTATTGTGTTGACACTTATAAAATGAATTATGTGGTGTCATGCAACAGGTTGTCACAATTCAAGGTTCAGATGTATATTCCATGAATAATTGTGATGTAAATTCTGAATCCACATATTTCCATTCGCTTCAGTAATTTTTCTATTCTTCTCAGTACAATGCTCTGAAGGAAGGACGTGAGCCTGACCTCTCAGACTACAAAGAATTCAAGTTAAAAGAAGATAACATTGGCTTTCAAATGCTTCAGAAGTTAGGCTGGACAGAGGGTCAAGGTCTTGGCTCAGAGGGACATGGCATTGTTGACCCTGTTAACAAGTAAGTTCTTGCTGGCATTGTAGGCTTATAACTGTGATCTGACATCCATTAACATAGGTTCTGCTGGAACCCCCAAAAGGTAGGTACAGAAAAATAATTTCCAATCACCATGACACCATAATGCCTAGGTGTTGCTCATATTTTCTGTGTTCATGAGAATGGGGGGGTAGGTCATGTTTTATTTCTAAAATGTGTTTTTAGCTTTGCATTTTACACGTAATGCAGATGATTATACTCCAGTGGAGTCAGACTGATGAGTAAACAGCAGTGTTGATCAGGAAGTAGGTAAGTATTATTTCTTCTGATAAAAGCATTGATTTTCTTAAAGAGTGGAGTATTCTGTATTGTAGCCCTGTCTAGTTTGGAGAAAGCCTGACATTTCCGAGGAACGTGTCACCTCCATCTCCATGGGCAAAGGGTAAACCAAGCAAGAAACCAGCAGCAGCAGGTAGTAAGCTGCTTTGCTCACTCTTGCTCTTTGACATTGAAGCTCAGAATCAAAAGACTTTACGCTTCGTACTCACCACTGTGAGAAGCTCATGTCTGTCATTGAAATTACTGTACAGATATCCCTCATCATATGCAATTTAATGGGTTCCAAGAAATTGCCGTGTAATGCAAAAACATGCAAAGTGAATTATTTTTAAGATGGTTGTAATAGAGATGCATTCCAAAATACAAAAATGAAATTCGGGGTTTATATATATACACAACATTTTTTTTCCTCTCACTCCCACTTTTGATGCATAGAGCTAATTTCTCAGTTTCGTGATCATTTTTATAGACCATAGGGCTCTTTGGATGGGTGATCAGCTTGTTGCAAAGCCTCTGCCTCAACACAGGTTAACACAAACACAGAATAAATGCACACAGACACATTAAACATCCATGTCTTGTGTGAGATTCGAACCCATGATCCCGGCTTCCAGGCAAGCAAAGACAGTACATGCTTTGGAGTGCTCGGCTACTCTGGCCGTATACAGTTATTTTCACTTCATGAATCCAATCACATAACATTAATCAACAACAAATATACATAATTCAGTCAGATGACTCAAAAGATGCTGGCGAATGTGGAACACATTCATGCTGGACCAGGTCACTTGCAGAGCCAGTGGATTGATGAGAGATGACTTGCAGCTTTTTGCCTCTCACTATAGAGTTCTTTGTAGCAAGCCATAGCACTCCCAGTCACTAGTAACTTTGCAGACCTGTCCATGTTGGCATCATTACCATCTCTTATGCCAGTGGCAGTGTTGATATGCTTGAAATTTGCTTTGTTGAAAGATGTTAACAGGCTTCACATTAGAGGATTCATCATCTCCGTCTTTTATTTACTTCTCAACTCCAAAAGATCTGCGTTGCTGGGCTCCTCCATATGAGACTGAAGCATTTCCTCCACATTGGCGTGATCTACAATTTCAAATCCAGCAGTCATGGCCAGATCAACAGTGGCATTCCTTGAGTTGGCCCCCTCTTCAGGATGAAAGGCATGGAAGTTGATAACTACATCAGGCCAAATATTTCTCCAAATTCCGATCGTGCAGGACTGCAACACTTCTGCCTATGCACCTCCAGTGTGCTGTTCAGTGTGATCAACTACCTTTGACTTACCTTCACTCACTCATGGAGCTGAGCTATTCTTCAGAAGTCGCCAATTGTGCAACTACTGAAGAACTTTCCAGTATTTTATGGAGGCCAAAGGTTCATTACTGTGTCCACAAGAGCCCTCCACTGGTTCCTATCCTGAGCCAGATCAAACCAGTCCATACCATCCCATTGTATCTCTCCAAGATCCATTAATATTGTCCACTCACCTGTGTCTTGGTCTTCCCAGAGGTCTCCTTCCTTCTGGCTTTCCCACCAATATCCTATATGTGGTCCTGCCCCCCCATTCGTGCTACATGCCCTGCCCATCTCATCATCTTTGATTTGATCA
The DNA here is from genome assembly GCF_002891405.2 of Cryptotermes secundus. NCBI lineage: Eukaryota > Metazoa > Arthropoda > Insecta > Blattodea > Kalotermitidae > Cryptotermes > Cryptotermes secundus. Next base: position 288,692 of record NW_019744129.1, read on the forward strand.
TTCTCATTATACTTGGAGAAGAGTGTAATTAGAATGATCAAGTCAAACTTCGACATGGAAATAGGAACTGGATAGAGTAGCCAACAAAGCATACAGGGCATTTTGTATGTGCAGAGATATGTTTGGGAAAACTTGGGGACTGAAACCAAAGGTAGTATACTGGATTTACACCATGGTTTTAACACTCACAGTTACATATACTGCCCCTGTGTGGTGCCCTAGGGTCAAATTAGAAACAAGCAGAGCTGAACTAAGCAAGTTGCAAAGGATGGCTTGCTTTGATATTCCTGGAGCAATCAGGGCAGTTCAAACAGCTGCAACTGAGGTTCTCCTTGGACTCCCCCCACTGTACTTGCAACTGTCCACTGAGGCAAGAACAGGAATTTATAGACTCTACCACAGTCAACAATTGAAACCCAAATCTGAAGGTTCTGGACATGCGTACATGACTCAGCATGAAAGAAGTCTCCATCCTACAGATAGGGACTGACAGAATGATAGTGAGACATGTCTGTGGCAAACCATTCACAGTCACATTCCCTGACACATGACTGTAAAGACAGGGTTCAGCCCAATAGGAAGGGAGGACTAATCTGGCACACAGATGGCTCCAAGACCAATAAGGACATTGGAGTTGGGGTGTAAGGTTATGGTACAAGACAGAAGCTTAGCTTCAGCCTTCTATCATATTATGGAACTGTTCTTTACATGACAGTGAAATGGTTGAAGTACACTGAAATTTTAGCACCTCATTGTTGATCTTCAGAAAACTCGGAGACTCCTCCTGTCAGGTTCAGCATGAAGAGATTGACTGCTAGTAGAATCAAGCAACTTGCAGCATGATCACATTACAAATAAAACTTACTCAGATTACAGCAGATTCTGGAAATGCTGTCCCTTTTTTACACGTTCCTCGCATCTCCATAAAAGTTTGCATTCACACATTGAAGTTCTCCTTTGGAAATACAACGAACATCCCAAGAGATATTTTTGTTTAGTTCTTCAGTTGTGTTAGCGTTTGATCTGTAAACTTTATGCTTTATAGTTCCCTGTAAATAAGAATCACATTGGTTGAAGTCAGGGGAGTTACTGCTAACAATTCTGTCGCCAGATACTTCCCTCAGAGCTTTTGTGGATTCAATTGCTTTTTGAACAGTAGCAGAGGCTTATGAGACGAATTCATATTAATGTTCATTTGTCAGCCACTTGAAAAATGGACAGGCATTTTGCACATGCCTTGCAGAATTGTGTCCTTCAATGAAATTGCTTTATTTATTCTATCTTTACTCACGTTGCATCATATACCATTATTAGAATCATGTAGTGGAACCTCATGTATTAGCCTCAAATTTTATGAAGGCAGTAAATCTGTGTGTTGACAACACTTTTTTAATAAAATAAAGTCTGTCTTAATTTATATACAGTTGTGTGATTAGTTCTTATAGGAGAATCTTCTTAATTTTCTTTTAGAACCACATTTCACATGTGTAGTGCACATCAATATTTGCTGAAATGAGTATAGCACTCATGACATCTTGACACATGAAGAAACGTAACTAGTGAGTGCTTGCTCAGTATCGGGATTCAGGTAATATAAGGCTTGGGGCAGATGAGCCCATAATGTATTATCTCACTTCATGATGACTGTTCAACTGTTTGCTAGGGGTGATCGTAAACTTTGTCCATTCTAAATGTTCTCAGTCCCCAAGAACAGATAATCACATGTCTAGATAATACATTGTGATAGTTTGATTTATTGTAACATTCTACAGAGCATCATCAAGACCAGAAAACCAGGGCCTTGGGGTAGAGCGTCCTGACGATGTGAGCCATGGAGATGATGAATATGATGCCTACAGGAAACGCATGATGCTTGCATACAGATTCCGCCCAAACCCGCTTGTATGTATATTATTATTACTTTACTTAACATTTTAATAAGTTTGTTGTGAGAACATATAAAAAATATATACACAGATGTGCGCATGCACACTCATACAGTGTGGTTACAAACTATATGAGTATTTTAAAACATTTTCCCTGGATTTATTTGACACCATCAGCACATAAATATTGTATTGTATTATCAGCCTCACTATGGCCCGGGGTTCGACTCAGCCCTTAACAGAAATGAGTACCAGGAATATTCCTGGGGGTAAAGTGTGGCCAGCGCATAAGGCTGACAAACTTACTGCCATCTATGAGCTGATTGTCTAGGAAACATAGGAGCCTCAACATCTCACAACCCTATGGACCTCCACAGCCTCCTACAGGAATACCTTTACTTTATTTTTTTTACTTTTATCATATTTACTCACATAATTTATGCAGTTTTTAAATAAAAATTCTGTTACCAAATTTGTGGTGAACAAAATATGAGAATACTACCTTTCACAGTACTTGACTGAGGTTGAGTTCTTTCAGAACAGAGTGTGATTTCCATTCTTTTTTATCTATAATTGATAACAATAATTTTTAATCTGGCTCTGTAACATATTTTCTGATGATTAACGCGTTTTCAAATCAGGCTCTGTAACATATTTTCTGATGATTAACACGCTTTCAAATCATTGTGTATTATTGCTGATCTAACATAAGATGATACAAATGATACAACCTTCTTATTGTATTGACTACAGTAAGGCACCCATCACATGATGTTTCTGACAGTAACAGATTATTTTTATGACAGCTTCTCCTCCCCTATCTTTTTTCACTTTCCTAGAAATGTCGCATGCATTTATTGAGTAGGGATGAGTCCATCATCACAGAAGGAAGTGGAAAAGCATATTGATGAAAGTAAGCCATTTCTGTGCTTGTAGGCTGTCTTAGATGTTCAGAAAAGAAAGTCCAAGTCACATTGCAACTGACAGTCAGTCAGTCTGTCTGTCTTGGTGTGGAGCCCCGGCTGGGGCTCATGACCAGATCCCCCCCCCTATATGAAAGTTACTGTCCCGTCCATTTGGGGCGCCCTCTCTAACAAGAGGTCAGGTCTGTCATTCGTCAGTCATGGTCCTTATTAGTAAGTCCATTGTCAGTATTTACATATTTTTACAAATTTAATCTTAATTCCTATTTCTATGTACAATATATACAAGGCCTCTGTCAGTACAGGCTCAGTACAGCAAATTATGCCCTATTTCTAGTAGTATTTGCTACCATGGCAGTCATATGCCTGACCGCTGTCAAGTTTAAGCCTCTTATGCTTTCTGTGCCAGGTTTTGCCTTGTCCGATGTTGCGAACATTCTCATTTTCATTATTTTGTATGACTTCTGCTTGTTTCCTGCATAATTTTGTTATATAGTCATATACGTACGGGATTCTGATTGCCATGTGCAAATCGCGGACTGGTGTGCACCTTGAAAAATTGCCAATGGTGTGGAGAACCTTGTTTTGCAGGCGCTGCAATTTCACTAGATGAGTGTCTGCTGTGAATTCCCAGGCAGGAAAAGTTAAAGAGTGATGAAGATAATACCATAATAACCATGTGGAGTGACCTTCATCCTGCTAGCATGCTCAGTTGGTTGCCATACATTCTGCCTGTACCCTGAGCTTGGCTGGCAGGGTCTGTCTGGGCATGAATGGCAGAGATAGCAATATTAATGCTCACCACAGATATGAGAGGGTGAAACATCTGAGCAGTTGCATTTTGCAATTGCTGTAAGACAGCAGCAACTTAACCATTAATGACAAATACTGGGATATCCATGTGTTGTCCAAATTTGTAGTTCACTTATCAAGACATTTGTGAAGAATAATCCATTGAATGTATTCAACCCCCATATGTTTCAGTTTTTATGTGTATGGCAGGGTACTGTATTTTATTAAGAAATGGATGGTGGTTGATTAAGAGTTTTAGCACTCTCAATCCACTGTCCCTGTGCAACTTCATCCATACATTAAAATTCGCACTTTGAAGGCTCTTTGTCCTTGTTATTTATTTAACACTACATGTTTTGGCCTGACTGGCCATCATATATGTAAGATTGCAGATGAGAACTGCTGCTCTGTTGTTACGCTGTTGTGTTTTGCATTTTATGGAGTAATATAAAATGCTTATAAAATACTTTGTTATTTTTTAGATAACTGTGCCATGGTTATTTCTGTTGAGCACACATTTCATGTGTCTGTAATATGTAATAATGAGTTATATTAGTGTTAGCGGCCTCCGTAGTCTAGAAGTAACGTTCCCACCTCATGACTCGTAGTACGCGGGTTCAAATACCCAGTGGAGGTCGTCGAATTTTTAAGGGCGGAAAAATTCAGGGAACTAGTTCTCCAGGAGGGACTTTAAGCCGTGAGTCCGTGTCATAGCTTTACGGCACGTAAAAGAACCTCATATCTCCAAAGGAGGTCACTGAGCCAAATTGCAGACGTTTCTAACAGCAGTCTCCAATACCTCTGGTAGATGGGGGAAGCATTATAGATACCTCTCAGCTAGTAGAGCCGGTCTCGCTGGCTGGGCGGGACTAATGGTAAGCACCAGTACCTGTATTATATAGAGACTGGTAGAATATCATAGAGGGAAGCACAATGGACCAGTATAGGTCTAAGTGCATGGGGAAACCCACCCTCTCCAATAACTAACTAACTAACTACATTAGTGTTGTATTTAAAAGATAAATATTGTCACATGTTGGGTGTATAACGCGACAGATAACTTCACACCGTATTTGATATAGCGAATTTTATTTCACATTCGCTCTTACAATCACACAAATTACAGATCCACAATTACTGCCATCGGCAGTATCACAAATGCTACACTGCAAATGCCAGAATACAACTGACACGTCACACTATGTTATATACTGTCTTTTTGTCCCTAAAATTGTAATGTTACTTATGTTTTTCAGCGTGGTGATTTCTTTTCCTTTGTTCTATGAGTAGCTGTTCTGGTTATTTCATGTGGTGGTTCTGTTTTTATATAGAGAGACAGAGTGTATGTGCTGCTAACTGTTCATTTCCTGCAGTGTTCTGAATATTGGGCTATGTGTATCAATGTTGGGTCATTCATATGTGAGTTATTTTTGCTGATTTTATATATATGGTATTTTTCTAATGTGTTTTAAGTGTTTTCCTGTTTATCTTATTTTGTCCAGTGTATCTTTTATGGTTCCATATGTATGTCCTGTGTTTAATATGTGGCTTGAGTATCCCAGATTACTATTATTGTTTCTATTTACTTGTATATGTTCTTTGTATCTAGTGTAGAATGTTCTGCCTGTAACACGTGTAGTGTTAAATAAATAGTAAGAAGAGACAAAGAGCCTTCAGAGTGTGAATTTTAATATGTGGATGAAGCTGTATGACGATGGCACAGCGAGAGTGCTAAAATTGGAATACACAGTGCAACAGGCTGCTACAATACAATATTAATTAAGAGTTAACAGAAGCTATATCATACCTATGTTGATCCATATATGGAATTAGAAATTTCTTCTCTATGGGCTGGGCAGCCAGTATTTGATTCGCAGCTGGAACATGAGATGTTCCACTCCCCCACAGGGTTGAGACCAATTTCTGGGGCCTACCCAGCCTCCTATCCAATGGGTACTGGGGGGCTCTTTCCCTAGGGGTAAAGCAGCTGAGGCTTGAAGCCAACCACTCACCTCCAGCTAGTGCTGATATCAAGAATGTTGGAGCTTTACCCCCACTCCCCCATGCATCTTCATGATGTGATGCTTATTTAATAAAGCACAGGAACAACTTTACATTTTACCTCACAATCAAGTTTAAGGTCTCAAATGTTACTGAAATTTCAATGTTTATTTTGACTGTAAATCTCAAGCCCTTACTGATAACATCTGCAGGGTATATACCAGCAGCAGGAAACATAACTGATTCTTCCATAGATTGTGCCTCTTAGCCTCTCACTCTTTTTGTTCTGTCATGTCTAACCAGCCACCTGCCAACCAATAGTCTGCGGCTAAAAGTTTGGGTTAAATATACAGTGCATAAATTGTGTGAGTAAACTCAATATTACAAAACAATATAGATACAGTAAGTGTAACTACAAACATTATGTGTGTTTCATTACTTGTGCCCACCCCAACCCCTTTTTAATATAATATAACTTTCATATAATGATTTAATTGGCTGTTCTTCCAATTGGATTGATTTCAAGACATGGTACACTGTTTCATGGACTGTAAGATGAGTTAAATTATAGCATACTTATATCATTAGTATGAGCCCATCACACTTAGATTAGAATACCTGCAGTATCTTGTGGTACTATTATACTATGCATGTAATATTTTTAGCCTGAATGAACTGTTTCAGATTATAACATCCTTTCTTTCTATCCTTTTACCACAGATGTTATTCTGTTCTTTTTCCAGAATAATCCAAGGCGTCCTTACTACTGAACTGGACTGTACTTAAGGAGAGCGTCTGTATGTCAGAAAATGATTTCTTCAGTAAGGCCGCTGGTACAGTGTCATTTTGAAGGATACTGACTTTTTCCAGTGGTACTTTATATATTTGAGTCTGGATAAAAATTTGCAAGAATTTCATTGTTGTGTTTAATTTTCAAGAAAATTTAACCTTTATTTTATATCCAAATATATCCCATCAACTGGCTAAATCACCAGGAATTTTGTGTTATGCTAAGCATTGTTGGTGAATGGATATTCGGGATAGTAACAAATGAAGTTGCATGTTTGTACTTAAAACTGCAATTCATAATTAAGAAAAAATGACATACATGTGTTTGTTTCATTTATGTGTGATAAATGCTTCATAATCATTTTTCAGTTAATGTTTTATTTTTTCAGTCTATGTATACAAAAATATACATCATTTTTGGTTTAGAATGAAACTCCCCAATTTAAGATTTCTTCTGGGAGCAGCTGATTTGAGCACTAAACTGAGTAAAATCTTAAATGGACATAGTCTAGCAGTGAACTTATTGACAGGGTTCATTGAATCTGGATGTTGAATAAGGGAAAACTTTGAAATGAGGAACATTAAATGGTGGTTCTGGTGCATGTTATTTTGCTTCTTTATTGAAGTGAAATAGAGATAATAGGATCTTGGCAAAATCTATGTGAATTCATTTCTCACTTTTTTACCATTTATTTTATCAATCGTGCTTTAAGTGTACAGTCAGAAGAGCTGTAGTTCGTGACATGTGGGCTTGACAGCATGGTTCTGGCACTTTATTTCAGAAGATATTCAATAAAGGAGAAATACAAGGATTGGATAAAAAGTAGTGGCAACATTGCTTTAACATGAAAGATGTGCATCAGGTGGCACTAGCACCGTCTGTAGCTGATAGCAGAAGTTCAGTTGAAATAGTGCAGTGAGTGGCTCTTTCATTGAGTTGCATTGTGCATCGTCTTGAAGTGCGGGCACCCACTTCAAGCACCCTAACAACATGTTTACGAATCAAGAACAGTGCCCCTGGATAAAAATTGAAGTTGCACAAAACTGTTATCATGGACTGCGAGAAGCATGTGGTGATGCTGCTTTGCCATATTGCACAGTGGCACAATGGGTGAAATTGTTCTGTGAAGGGAGGGATGACATTCAGGACGACCCCATGTTGACAACCACACAATTCAGCTTCTTGCTTCTTTGCTGGATGTCAATCGTTGATGGGCTGTGCGGGAGTTAGCTGCTGAGGTAGGCATATGTCACAAAACTGTGCTCCACATTCTGCACGATACTCTTGGATACCACAAAATTGCAGCAGCTCGTTGAGTACCCCATACAATGTCCAAGGTGCAACAATGGCAACTTTATGCAATTGCACAGGACTTGTTGGACCGGTACCACAGGGAAGGTGACAACTTCCTTGGAAGGATCGTCACTCTGGATGAAACTTGGGCTCGCTCATATGAACCGCACTTGAAGCGATGATCAAATGAATGGAAGCATCCTGGCTCTTCTCGTCCAAAAACACAGAGTAATGTGAAGGCAATGTTCATTGTGGCATATGACATTGATGGACTGATACTGCACCACTACCTCAATGACAGACAGTAAATGCTGCCTACTACTGCAATTTCCTGCGTAATCATCTTCGTCAAATACTCAGGAGAAAGCGACGACACTTGTTGGTATCAAACCCCGTCATCCTTCATGACAATGCAAGGGCTCATACTACTGATGCTGTCAAGGATCTCCTTTCCCGCTGACGATGGGAGATACTGCAAAATCCGCCATACTTACCCGATATGAGTCCGTGCGGTTATGATCTCTTTGCCAAAATGAAAGAACCACTGCTGGACATCAACAGAAGTGGATGCACTGATGGTGTACGATGCCTTCCACAAATTTAGCAGAAGGTGGTACACATGGGGGGCGATTATATTGAAGGAATGCAAGTGTGTTTACCTCAGGTATTAAGTTATTTCAGAACTATAGAAGTGTTGCCACTACTCTTTATCCGACCTATGTATATAAGTATTACATTTCTGGACATTATCCATCTTCCTGTTTTCATTTTAAAACACACCATTTTGGAGACCGAATTCTCTCTCCATCTTCAGGTGAAACCTGTTCAGATGGGCCCAATTGTTAGACCTAGTCCCTATCTCTGGACACCTGAACCAACACAAGATAGGGTATACAAACCAAGCACAGCACAAACCATTTACGAGAGTTAAGACAAAACATGAAAACCTTAAAAAACTCCACATGTACTTGGAGACTTAGCACTACTGTATTGTCAGTATAGAAGTCATCACTGGAGAGATAAATTCTCTATATGGTACCAACTTAAATACAAATTTTCCCACTTAATCTACACTGGATAGAGTTGTAGTTCTTTTAATTTTGCTGTGATAATGGGAGTCCAGATGGGACATATGTTCAGGCTGGATGGTCTGTTAAGAGACATGTGGGCAGATTCCTTGTATTTCCTGTATGTGGTGTTTTGTTCAATCAAGACATTCACTTCTTTCCAACATATATTGTGCCCTCCCTATGCATGTTGTGCTAATTTCAGTTTTTTCAAGCAGAGCTTGTGTCAGGTTATGTTTGTGCTCCTTAATACTTACGTCTAAACATCTGCCACAAGCATGTGGAACATTGTACACACACACCTTCAGCTGCCAGGCATCTCTAACGTATTCAGTTTTCATCAATTCCCCATGGAGCAGATGTTTAGTTTTGAAAATGACCCAGACATTGAAATGGTTTCCACTGCATAATTTCTTGTGGAGATACTGTTAACATATGAGATAATGACAGTGCCCTGGTATATTGTATGTGAAGGATGTTTGCTTCTCAATGGCTTCATTGACAAAAATTTGATTGAACTCATAATTTGTAAATCATTCTCTAGTTTGATTTGTATTTCTGTTATTCATTGTGAAATTTATTTGTGAATATTTCAGGACGATTCATAATTAAATTTAAAGCGTGGCAGATTGTGTTATGTATCTTTTATGGTGAATAAGTTATTTTTAATGTAACCTGTATGCAAATCTCACCCGTACATTGTTATTTTCTCAAGGCAAAGGGTTGAAAAGATTTTAAACTAGAAACTAACCCTATTATTTATATTGCTGACCCAACGAATCAGTATTTTCAATTACTATAGTAATTCTCAGGTGGGTGAATCCCCATCCTTATTACTTCCTACTTCCCTCCTCCCACCTAGAATTTGTTTGTGAGAACATTTTAAGAATACCTGTTGGTGTGGGAAATGTAAAATTTTTCTCATATTATTTTTTGTGAACTAATAGAAGAGATGTCAGCAGTGTAAAGAGCACTTAACTGACAGTCATAATATGATGGTAAATTCATAAAGTTGGTGACAGATAGCTTCTTACATGTGTAACTGTGGGCCTGTACTGAAAAATTATGTCAGAAGCCCTTCTGATTCAGGATTTGGGAAGGGTTAAATCAACATACTTTATCTAACAGAGAAGGAAGAATGGGCATCTGTTATAAAGGAGGCCAAGATTTTCAGAGGACTGTAGAACTCATGAACACATTCCATTTTCCTCAGATTTCTTATATAACTCTGTTACAGTTACTATTAATTTGTTTTATATATATTGTAACGTGTTTGGAGTAGATACTTCCATGGTAATGCAGCAACAGAAGGCTCATTGTGTAGCAACAGCCGAGGGTATAAAAGGCCAGCTTCTATAAGAGACCACTCAAATCCGAGACAGTAAAATATGGCAGCGAGTCCCAAGGACTCAGACCCGAGAAAGACTGCACTGGCAAGGGCCAGCAGCATATACAAAAGACAGAGAGGGCGCACCACAGAAACAAGACCGTAAATGCCAAGCAGAAATAAATGGGGCTCGACACCAAGACTGACTGACCGTCAGTCGCAGTGTGACTTGGACTTGGAGACCAGTCAGTTCTTACAATAGTGTAGTGCTGAGAAGAGCAGAAGCCAGCTCACACCAAAGGAAGGGAATAGAAGTCTTCATTGAGATTAGTGGTTTAAGAAGTGATTATAACAGTGAATTAATGGATAATCATAGGTTCAATAAATAATCGCTGAATCCGAAACCTACAGGAAATTATTTGTCGCGTTATATAGGAGACAGAAATAGGTTACCAGGTAAACACAACAATACGTGTATAGTATAAAACATGTTAAATATAGATCTGTATATGATATGTTAGATTTTTTTTTATGTAACCTGAAAATTCTGTAAACAGTACTTCATGGATATCTGTAATTGTGTATTATCTAGCTAACTCAATACCAAATTATACATGCGTGGCCCTAATGATTCATTTGTTCTTGTCATAAGTTAAAGAAAATGTTTGCACTGCCACTGTGTTACTTTACGTTCTACAAAAAAATTACCTTAAAAAGCTGCATGTTTCTTCATAGTTTATCATCATCACATCATTTTAGATCTAAAGTGAGTGGCACTAGTGTTGCTGCATTTTTGTTATTGTTGATTGTAGAAAAGTAAGAAGTGTGGCATTGAGATGACTTCTAGTGACAAAATGCTTTGTAATGCTTTTGAGCAGGCCATTTGGTTGCTGTGTGAAATCTAGAGGTGGTACAATTCTGAGTTTCCTGTACATTTTTTCTTTTAGCCTTGTTGAGTATGATTATGAATGTAAATCACATGGTTGTGTCCTGTGAATTAAAACTTCTTTTATCCTTATTGAGGTTTCACTGGAGCTCACACACAGTGTCATGGCAGGATCGGTTTTCGGCCTAAATAGAGGTGAATGCTGTAATAATAGTTTTTATTTCAAATCACTACAGTAATTGTAAAGGCTTGAAAATTACCGCTGAATCTTATCCAATTGCTTTCAAAATCAAGGGGAAAAATGTGCTGGTTTCAAAGCCAGGAAAGCTACCAAAACCGGAAAGTGTATTACATAAATACCTAAGGATGGGGGAGAATATATCTGGTTTTAGCTTGGGTAAAAGTTGACAATCCTACATGTTAGCAGTGATAAGACTGGTGTGCTGCCTTCATATGTGCCAGAGAGTTCCCAGTAAAGAAAGGTAGTGTTCTTATTGCAATACTAAACACAGATTTTGAATACTTATTTGTTACTGCAACGAGATGCACTGGGTAAACATAGTGTTCAAATATGCGAAACATTTTCAGGTGGCCTTCATCACTGTCAGTCATGCACCTTAAATCCTTAAAGCAGAATGGTCAAGTTTGGATAGTTCTTTCCACACTTTACTAGCCTTCTCTCTCTCTCTTTCTTTATTTTAGTGTATTGCATGCAGCCTTTATTTTCAGTTGCTTTAGACCTTTTCATTTAATAACAACCATGGAAGTCTTGCCCAAATTAGTGTCTAACTTTACCTTGAACACCTCATATGTTAATAGCTTCTATGGATGTGAGCCAAGCTGCCAGATGAAGTTTGCCAAACTAACAGAAGGCTGTGGTGTTCATATGTCCACGCCTGGTCAGTGCAGCAGCTGATGAAGAGCACTGGTGATGCATATCATGGTGCTTGCAAGTCCAAAAGACATATACTTGTAGGTTCATAATGATCCTAAAATAAGAAGAATTTATATGATCTGAAGTTCTCACAGTACCAGTTACGAATAGTTCTGTCCATTGCAACAGATTATGAATAGTGCTTTAACAATTACGATTGCTATTTTCAGGAAGGGGCTGAAGTAAATAAATCTTCTGTTGTTTTGTTATAGTACTAGTAGTATAGTAACACCGCGAAATGTAATTTGTATCCATTGTTGAAAAGTCAGCCGATTAATTGAAACCGATTTTGCTTTTTTGGGCGGGAGTGCAGTGCAAGCTAGGCGTTCGGCGACGGAAACCACGTGAAATGTACAATTTGGTTACTCTGTATTAAGATTTAAGTAACAATTAACGGACTGAGTCTCGGTACTGTCATATCAGCAGTGTCATATATGTACACGTATAAAGACGGCGTGACGCTGCGTGTAAGTAGATGTGAATTTCCTGTTTAGTAGGTAACGACGAAGTGGCACCATTAAGAAAATACTGCCATAGAAGGCTTCACTTGAAGCTCGCTGGAGAAAGTGATACTGCCATTGCTTGCTACCATCCGGCTTATTCACTAATTACCTGATCACTTAACAGATTTCCAGACCATGAATTAACGGAGCCGTGTGCATTTGAGCAGGTTAACAATGGGCACGACGACTGATTTTGAATTTGGGAAGGAACACGTGACGCGACTGATAGCAAAATGTGCCATTTTATACCGAACTGAGAAGAAAGTGTGGTCATACGAGACAATTCTGCGATATCAATTTTATGATTGCTGTAAACATCAGAAAGCATTCAGATTAGATATCGATTTAGAGAACTGTACGAGTACTCTCAGGGGCGTCCAGTTTGAAGAAACGGCCATTGTTCTGGATATTTGTGCGACGTTTCAGACATCAAGTGCTGGCTGTGAGAACGGATTTGGCCTGCTGAACTGAATTAAACCTAAATCCACAGCTAGAAGCTGATCACGTAGACACCATGATGCGAAAACGATGACAGTAAGGGACATCTCCTTACATTACACTCTGACCCCTCTAACCTGACTGCTTCATCCCCGGGTAGATTTATGAGAACACAGGTCAGAACCTTCCTCGGCCAGAAACCCGGCTGGATGTTACGCCTCAAACAAAATAACTGAACCCCTCTCAAGGAGAGGTGAAATTTTCTCCAAAATCGGAAAGTCGGCCTAAATTAGCCTAACATCGTATAGTTAACCATATCGACAGATGCGATATAAAAGCACTGGGCAGCAAATAAAGGCAGGCGCAAGAAGAGTCCAACGAAGCAGCAGTTCCTATATGCAGTCATCAAAGCACATACCTATTGCAGACATACAGTTATTCAACAATGTTTATATAAATTTGTTAAATTTGTATAGAATAACTGCATTATAACAAAATATAATCTAGCAACATGTGAATGTACATGTAATAGAAAATTAACGCACTACAAAGAAATCTTCATGGCTTCCGTTTAGTAAACTCTCTGAATTTAAACAAATGACTCACTGCTCGGCACAAAAATTTGTCGTGTCTATTGAGTGAGTAATGAAAATATATTTTGAAGCGATTACATAAAGTTCATTTAGTACAAGTATTTATGATGGACTATACTTGCTTTATGGAAATGTGTTTAAGTAAACTCCTTCTTTTTATGCCACCTGCCAACTTCAAGCGTATTCAGCAACAAAATACAGGGTGATTCATATAGAACCGGCCCGACGAAATGAGCTGCAATATAAAATATACCATACAGATATTAAAGTAATTTACACATATCTTATCTTGGATTGTGTGCCGTGATCAGAGCATGTGTTGAAAGTGTCCGCCGTTTTCAAATAGGCACTAGAAACACTTTGTCGCCTGCGCACTGCAGACACGTTTCGGCATTGTCCTTGACCTTGCAGTATAAGGGCTGCCACTTTCCGGATCACGAGCACACCATTCGACTCAGCACGGCCCACGGAGTATGGTGTCGTAATTGTGAGCGGTTATATGCGTCACCTGCGGAATTATTAACAAATTCATCGGGCCGGTTCTATACGATTCACCCTGTAATACAATACTTTGTGGTTTATATGCATGCACTATGCATTTACTCACCTTGATAGTGAAATCTACTATGAAATAAACTGGGAAATATTAGTTATGGCTTGAAACTCCATTGAGAAATGTATCTTCATATACGTCATAGATAGAACGGGGCCTATGCTAATTCTAATTTGTCCGTCAAGACCATTAAATAATCTTCATTGATATGATCTACATCATTGTTCTCTGAGCATAAAGTTACTTTGTTAATGCAATGTGTAGAATCACTTATAGATGTACTCTTTCCCGGAATGTACTTAATTAGTATTGCAACACCCATATGTAATATCTGAATAACAGCGAAGTTGTAGCCTAGATATGCACGAATAACACAATTCTTTATTATAACATCTCTAAACTTCACCATTTCTACTAAATAATTCCATTCCAGTCGTATTTGTACTTCTTATATCAAGGAATGGTTCTTCTCTAGAATCATATAGCCTGTAACATATGATTCCTGTATTAATATTTCCAGTTTGCCATCGCTTTCAACGGACCGTTTTGTAGTCTGCTATAACTGGTTACATTCCCAACCAGTAATCCTACTGTTTTACCCTACACTACGGAAGCAAAGGAGATTGAAATGTGCGTTGCATGGCACGTCCATTTCCATTTATAAATGTTTCAGTAATTGTTATACGAATTCTTTGTACAGCAGATGGTAATTTTCGATATAATAAATACATCGGAAAGAGTGTGAGCTAGTAAAGGGTGTTCTTGCACTTATTTGGAGAACAACTACGCAGTAGCGTAGTTGGTTGAGGCAGTATGCTACAAGCCGGAAGGTCGCGGGATCGAATCCCGATGAGGTCATTGGATTTTTTTCAATTTATCTAATCCTTCCAGCCGCACTATGGCCCTGGTGTCGACTCACCCTCTGACAGAAATGAGTACCAGGAATATTCTTGGAATGTTCTATAGGGGTTAAGGGCGGCCTGCCGGCGCGTAAGGCTGACAACCTTACCGCCATCTATGAGTCGATTGTATAGAAAATGTTGGACCCTCAACATCTCACACCCATATGGACCTCCACGGCCTGTTACAGGGATACGTTTACTTTTTACTTTACTTTAAGTGTATTATAGTAGTTAAAGACAGACGTTTTTCGAAAAGTACGTAGCTGCAATGACCTCCGATGACATGACCTACTTATCTCATGTCAAGAAAGTCGGTCACTCTGTTTAGTCGTCGCTGGGTACATACCGCCATCTTCTTTCAATAACCAATACATGAAAGTCGGAGTTCTTGTGTGCACGACGATGAGGCAACGGTGAGTGAAATTGGTTTTATGATTAGCCGTATAACATTAGGACTATCCTGCCCGGCCCGAGAGCAGATACAAATGGCTTCAACTGCCTAAAAAATGCTGGAACTCAAAATTGTATAACTTTCCCAGAGAACAGTACAATCTTCTGGCATATAATGCCGTGTAGTCCGTTGAAAGTCAACCGACGTTTTGGAAGAACATTTTGCCCCCATCTTCAGGGTCGAATAAGCCAAGCAAGACACCAGCGTGAAAGCAGGTGGCAAGCAGAGTAATCGGCTACTCAGAGTCAGAGCTACGTGGCGACCGACGGTCAGTAAGTCATTCCGTCTTGGTGCCAAGCCCCATCTTGGGCTCCTGACCAGATTTTAGTTACTGCTAGACAGTTATGATTCTGTCGATGTTAAGCGCCCTCTTTAGCGAGCGGAAGAGTCTGTCATTTCTCAGAGTCACATTCAGCAGAAAAAGTGAATTGTCAACATGTACATAATATTTACAGTTTACATGTATGATACATGGTAGGACATAATGCATGTATATATATAATATATACAAGGCCTCTTGTCAGTCCAGGCTGAAAGCAGCAGATCCTACCCTATCATAAGTAGCTCACGCTACAACGGCCGCCTAATCACTTGAACGGTTGTCTGCTTGACCGCTTCCAAATTTAAGCCTCTCGTATGTTCTGTGCCGGGCTTCGCCTTGTCCGGCACGCGAACATTTATATTTTCATGGTTTTGTTTGACTTCTGCTTCTTGCCTTCATAATTTTGTTATATAATCATATACGTACGGAAGTTTGAAAGTCATGTACAATTAGCGGACCGGTATGTGCCTTAGAAGATTTTAAATGGTGCGGAAATGAGAACTGAGGCCCACTCTTCCATGTCCCTCCTGCTTCATATATAATCCGAAATTTCCGGCTAGCCGATTACTCTGCTTGTCACCTGCTTTCATGCTGGTATCTTGCTCGGTTTATTCTTTGTCCCTGAAGATGAGGCAGTATATTCCTCCGAAACGTCGGTTGACTTTCAACGGATTACACGGCGTTATATCCCCAGATGATAGTACTGTTCATAACTACCGTTGTGAGGACCTCAAATCCTACTTAGAACAATGATTCCCAAAGTAGGCTTATGGAAGCATGCGGTAGCGTAGTTGGTTGAGGCACTATGCTACAAGCTGGGAGGTCGCGGATTCGATTTCCGATGAGGCCATTGGATTTTTCGATTTACCTAATTTTTCCATCCGCACTATCAAGCTGTGGTCGATTCAGCCTCCAACAGAAATGAGTACCCGGAATCTTTCTGGGGGTAAAGGGCGGCCGGTGCGTAAAGCTGACATCCTCACCGCCATCTGTAGGCCGAATGTCTAGAAAGTGTGGAGCCTCGACCTCTCAACCCAATGGGCCTTCGCTGCGTGTAGGCCTGTTACGGGGATAGCTTTACCTTTTAGTAAGGTGCACAAACTCCTTGGAGGCACGCAAAACATTTCACAAGGTTGCATGAAAGTGTTCCTAATTCCTTTTGTTTCACATCCAAGTGTAATTTTAAATCAAATACACTAAAAAAGTGATGGGGGAGGGAGTTGCTGATCTACGTGTTTCAAATAATATCTCTGTCTCTGGCCCCCTGTCTCTCACACCTACTGAGACCGTCGTTTGGTGGCAGTGGAGGTCGACTCCAGCTCTCCGCTGTTCTTTTCTTGCTGAAGTGTACGTGGAAAAATTCGGATTTGGGAGCCAATGAATTCGTGTCACACGAGATAAATAGGGCGTTGGTGCTAGTTTAGCTACTGCAGCTCGGTTCTCTCAGCGGTTTCAGAATATAATATCTTGATTTCAGGGTCTTATGAGGCTACGTACGAACTGGGATAGAATAATTGGTATGGCGACTGGCTACGGGCTGGACGACCGAGGTGTCGGAGTTCTAGTCCCGGTAGGGTCAAGAATTTTTCCCATCTCCACGTCGTCCAGACCGGCTCTGGGGCCCACCCAGCTACCTTTCCTATGGGTACCGGGTTTACCCAGGGCTTAAGCGGCAGGAGCGTGAAACTGACCACTCACCTCCAACTAGTGCGGAGGTCAAGAAAATGTGGATCTATACATCCACTCCTCCATACGCCTTCATGTCGTAGTACTTAATTAGTAAAGCACAGGGGCAACTTTACCTTACGGAGCTAGGTAACAGGATGCAGTACAGCAGCGGGCGATAGAGAGTTACTGTGCACGGTCCTGGAATGTATGCATATGTGAGCCAGCAGGGAGTGTCATATGTTGGGGTCAGTGTAGGACGCATCTTCCTTCTCCTTTTGATGCACGACATGAATCAACTTCTCCACTATTTAATACGTTTAATTCAAGAAAAGTACACATTAAACAGTACATTGAAAGTCGGGATAGCTCAGTCGGTATATGTGCAGGCAAAGGGGCTGGACTGCCAGGGCTCGATTCCCGGCAGGGGAAAGAGATTTTTCTGCACTCCACGTCGTTCGGACTGGCTCTAGGGTCCATCCAGCCTTCTATCTAAGGGCACAGGGACCTTTTCCCGGGAGTACAGCGGCCGAGGTGTGAAACTAACCACTCACCTCCACCTAGTGCCGAGGTGAAGAATGGTGAAGGTATACATACTTCCACTCCCCAGTACGTCTTCATGTCGTGATCCTGAATTGGTTTAGCACAGAGACAACTTTGTCCTTTTACTTTACCATTTCCCAGACCAGTTAAAAAGGTAACGTTATCGCAGTAATTCATTATACGTATAATTCAGCAGTATGCCATGAAGACACATAGGCAAGTGCAGGTGTAACTCCACAATTCTTAATTCTGGAACTAGGCGGAGGTGACTGGTCAGTTTCACGACCCAGCCGTTTTAGCCCCGGGGACAGAGACCTCGGTACCAATTGGATATGAGGCTGAGTTGGCCCCGGCGTCGGTCTGGATCACTCGAGAAAATTGTTCTCAGCCGGGAATCGAACCCCTGTCGTCCAGCCCATAGTCTGATCATGTACCGACTGAGCTATCCCAACTATTTACGAGACCAGTTACAGTACTTAATAAGTAAAAAAAAGTAAAGCTATCCCTGTAACAGGCCATGGAGGCCCATAGGGTTGTGAGACGTTGAGGGTCCCACATTATCTAGACAATCGGCTCAAAAATGGCGGTAAGGTTGTCAGCCTTACGCGCCGGCCACGCTTTACTCCCCAGGAAAATTATTTAATTAATTCCTAGTACTCCTTTCTATTAGAGGCTCAGTGAACCCCAGGGCCATAGTGCGGCTGGAAGGATGAGACATATACATTAGCGTCCTATCTGAGCAGAAAACAAATGATTTGTGGAACACCATGTGAAGATTTAGCAGGTGTGACGGACTTGTTACTAATTTCAGATCAAGGATGGGGCTCGAAGCGTAATAACATTTGGAAACGACTGTGCGGGATTTCATGTTGTCGCGGCAGTGACTACGAGGTGTCTTCTGGAACATCGCCAGGTTAGACGACTGTTAACAGAATCTTCTAGATTTATTTTGCATAAGGGAGCTGACTTGACGCGATAGAAACTCACTGATATTCGAATGACGCAATCTTGTTATTTGCTTGTACAACAGCAATGAGGCTACACTATTGCGCAGTGTGACTATCACATGGGTCACATGCGTCTGGCTCATGGAAATTCCAAGAAATTTCTACCTACGCACGGCAGGTTGATCAACGACAGTAACCGGAGTCTTGGCAATAGACCATTTCGAAAGCAAATTCGCACAAAAATATGCCATTGTTTTGTACAAGGGCGAAATTCTGTGTCTGAAAGGTGAGAAGAAAGAATATTTCAAAACTGAGTTCTTGGTATAAAATCTGGATTTAACGGCGATATAACAGGGGACTGAAGAGTGGTAGTTATTCAGGTATTTTATGACACTGTGTCTATTGCTGATGTTAGGGCAACACTGAAGATTTTAAATTAGGCTTGCTATTCTGGAAGAAGGGTACTGAATGAGAGAAGGAAAAATCTCAGGACAGCCAGTTTCCGGCTAGGATTTGAGTAAATGTATAATACATTGCATTTACTCTTTTTTAGGCTTCCATACGGAGCGTTCTCAGTGTAAAATGGGAGCCCTGTATTTCTCTGATTCTGCTGGTAATTAACTTTAAATTCGATATATATTTTTGTAATAAGGTCATTCGGCACAACTCGATATCAACACGAGACTGACTTAGGCTTATTATTTTATTCCAATGGTAAAACATGACATTCATTTCGTGCAGTTATTTACTGTATGAAGTATACATGCAACATGTTGCGAAATGATGCCTATTCTGTTCTTTTGCTTCACGGAAAAACCGGGAGGGGACCACAGCGTTCCTCTAGGGGAAAAGACGCTTTTACCCAGATAATTAAATCCAATTTACGTACATGTTTAAAGTTCAATATTAATCCTTCAGCTAATCGTTTTAATAGCGAATAATGCAGCAGAGTCCATATTACGTCAAATTTAGAAGTGGAACATTTTGTAATAAGAGAACCGTTTTCTTTGTCCAAACAGCCTCTATGACATGGAAAACCCTATAATGAGTCAGGGGGTGCCCTACAGAATTTGAGGCATTATTAAAACGAGTAAGAGGAAAGGCTATTCCAATTTGGAGTACAAATTTTCATATTGCCTACACATCATCGGGCTTGGAGTTAATTTATTATTCATATAAATCTGTAGTTCGCAAGCTTCGTCAACAATACATATTGTACTTCTTACTCCACAGAACCACAGTTCTCTCGTTAACACAGCTAAATGGATATTCACTTCATGGAAGTAAATTACATTTCGTTCAACATGCATTATATCGATATACGAGTATGTATGTTACAAATTACACGTATAGGTGTCTTTAACTTATGACACTGGGTACTGTGTTGTATATGAAGTCACTTTTATGAATTTGATGCAGTGCAGTACAGTTTCACGTAAAGCCCTCTTCATGCCAAATTTAATCGAAATATGTTCAGTGGTTTCGAGATAAAACGTAAGATGGACCAAGATTACCTTCCCATTGTGCGTTTATCTTATGCACTTCGTGCGAAGAACCCACTAAAAGGTGTATACACGTAAATTAAAATCATGGATTACGACATCATACGTAGCTTTAAACTGCGAGTTTATCGGTAAATATGTACTATGACCCTGCTCGTAAAGATTATGACTCTATAGATTTATTTCGAGCTGCGACGGAAGACGATTCCAAGACGTCATCAGGTGACTCTGCAGTCCCGTAACAATCAGCTGACCGTCAGCTGTTCTAATGGATACGTCCTTCGGTTCAGCCCGTTATTTTAGTCGTTAATTTTCGCTCAGCGCGTGTGCAGCGACGTTGCCATATTTTGTTGTAATGTCACCAACAGCTATTGCCAACATCTTACACGTACCTAAGCTTACTCCTTTCAGTAGAGCAGCATCTTTCACATACTTTACTTTTGTGTAATTACACTTCTTGTGAACTCTAAAACCTGAAAAATACACACCACGAACTAGAAACGTAATGACGTTTCTAGCTGTTTCTATGGACCCTCGCACAGCTTATGAATGTGGGCCTCCCTATACGATTATATCTCGAACTCTCATACCAACACACACTCACCAAACCTATCAAACGTAAACCCTAAAGGCACCGAAAGCAAGTTGCTTTGTAGCTGTGGTTACAAATTTTTTTATTTTTGTTTGTTTACTTTTCGGGTTCCCCCCCCCCCATTGGCACTGCAGCCCCAGTGGGCCTAGGCCTACCTCCATGAACTCCGTTCACTTCGGTTTTTCTAGATCTTACACATACGGTAGGACTCCTTGGGCGAGTGATCAGCTCGTCGCAAGGCCTCTACCTGTAGACAAACACAGAAAAACGCACACAAACATCCATGCCCTGAGTGGGATTCGAACCCACGATCCCGGCTTCCGAGCGAGCGAAGACAGTGCATGCCTTACTTTTCGGTTAGGCTCTGTCTTTATGACTGAGATTAGGATATGTTTACGAATGTGTTATATTTGCAGTGAAATTTGGGTTGCCTGAAGGCAGAATGGGCTCCCAGAGGCTCTGGCCTAGGAGTCACCCGAGCCTCTCCGTGCCATGGCGATAGTATTTACTCTTCTGTCATAAACTTTCCTTCAGTTTCGTGAATAGATCATTCCTTTGTATTTTTATGTTCAGTGTATTCTACGTCAGTTCCTTGTACCTAAACTCTGATATCAAACGTAGCTGTTATGGTTAGTGCTACTATGGTTTTCGAAACGTCCCAGATTCCGATCTCATTCCGAGGGCAGGCTATCCTGAAGGTTTAGTAGTTTTCCTCAGTACCTCTAGAAAATGCTACGGTAGTATCTTAAAATAGGCAGTGGCCGCTTGGTTCCACACCCATCACATGGTCCACATCGTGATACATAAGACTGTGTAACCCATGGCCTGTGTGTAGCCGGAAGATTGTTTAAATAATAAGAGAATCAGTCAACTGTTTTAGGATCACTTCCCCCAGTATTAACAAATGGATTTCCAATGCAGATTTCAGTGCAGTATTCAAACAGCATATCGCTCACCCATCTCATATGAATATACAGACTTGGTGGCATAATGCCAGGAATGTGAAAGGCCTCGTCTTCCGTGCTTTAAAATACTCACCCACTCTTTCTTCACTTGGCTTTGTTTGGAGTTGCAAAGAAAAAGTATATTAAAATATCAGAAGGTAAACGAGAGATTGTCAACGTTAGGAAGTAAAGATTCCGGCAAAGAGAAAAATAATGCCACGTCGTCAGTCTCGAAGGACGATTCGTATATTAATCGAGCATGTTCGCCTGGAATGCTTTGTACTGTCACTAAACACCTGCATCACTTTGGAGAACAAAGTCATTCGCATCTAGACTAATCTACCGACTGCTTTCTTAGTGGTTCTCATCAGCTCTTGGGTGTAATATTTTCATATTAGACGAAATAGTAGGCCTACGATGACGCATTTTCAGAATTCGGTCCCACTCCGAATTCATTATACAGTAATTTCAACATAAGCAATGGCCTCCGTATTCTTTGGAGAAAAATGTGAGACGGAAACAATAGAAAAAAGTATGCTATAACCTTGATATGCAGTGAAGTCCAGTCTGTCGTAAGAATAAAGGCTGGTTTGGTTTGCGTCTGATCCGGGGTTGGAACGCAAAATTAAGAAGCTTTATAATCATAATTATATTAAGAAGACTTACAATCGAACAGGATCAGAGTCAGAGTCACTTCACGACTGGCGGTTCACAGCCAACCAGTTCGTGTTGGCGACAAACCCCTTGAGACCCACGACTGGCATTTCAACTGGTGGTCGCCAGCGCAGTCATTCTCAGGTCCGAGTCTCGCGGGACTCAACCACATTTTTCTGTCCCAGGTTCTGAACTCCCCCAACCTGGAGGGCCAGGTCCCCGTATACCAGGAACAGAATTGCCCATTTATACCCCCAGGCACTGGGTTCCTTTTTCGTCGCCTTTTACGACTTGCAGGGCTAGGATAGAGGTATTCGACCCCGCTTTCACACTGGGTACAATCGAGCAACTTTTAATATGCACGTATTAAAATATCTTAATCTGATTAGTACGATGATTGTAGTCGAGGCAGCGCTCAGGTACTGTATTGGGTGCTGGAGCGTTGTCGTGACACTTCATGTGAAGGCTGTGATGCCAAATGCAAGCACATTTAATAAAAACGAATACACCGAAAGTACTGTTCCTGTTGTTTACTTTAAAAGGAATAATTTCACTGAATATAATATTATCTTCACGAAAATACTTGAAATGATAGTTCTAAGGAATTAAAGATTTTACGTACAATGAATATATATAAGAACATAGAACCTGCTTAATTTTTTGACCTCTTTGTTTGATGAGGAAACGTCAAATCCTTCGATTTTCGTGATTTACAATTCTGCGTTTGGAAGTCAAAGCTATCATTATGTGAACGATGAGAACATAGGGAGAAAATCAGAAGAATGTAAGAAATTGGAAATTAAAATAAATTATGAAAAGGCGGAATATTTCGGTACAGGATTGGGCTTGGTAATTGCGTTTGTGGTTTCGTTGCCGCGGAAACATGTTTACCGGCATTTCATTCTTAGGTCAGAGTCCCACAGGACTCACGAAATATTACTGTCTCAGAATCGAGAGTCCCCCTGTCTGGAAGGCCAGGTCCCCGTATTTACACCCCTCAGGAACAGGGTGGCCCGGTTATACACTCAGGCACTGGGTTCCCTCTTCGTTGCCTTCCACAGAGTTAAGGTGGACGTATTCGAACCTTCCTCCACACGAGCGAGTATTGGTATTAATGTGAAAAGTCGTCTGTGAAAGTAGCTGTATTTTTAAGACGTTGCTGAAAACATTTTAACTTTTCATAGATTGATCTAGAACAACTTAAAATCCCTTTGTTCTCCTTCAACCAATAGCATTCGTCTAGCATTACTTCTTTGCGACATTTATGACGTCATTTCGCAAACTGCAATGTCATCTTCCGTCGTTGTCAGGAACACCAACATTATACAGTGAATTGTGTAGCGCTGAGACGCCTTAATTGTAGGGAATTTCACTGTACATGAATGCTTCTACTGAGATCATAAGAATGAACCAATGGAATAGTACGAATCGTTGACCAATCAAAACCATCTTCCCCAACTATAGAAAGGGTGTTTGGGACCTGCTTTGTAACAGTTGGAAGTGTTATTTCGTTGAGAAACTGAATTGGAAGAAGAAGAAGTTGTGTTACATAGGTGAGTATGAGTTTGAAATGAGATTTTAATTTATACCTGGGTATTTCATTTTAGGTGAAATGATGTTTTATTTGGTGTAATTTAGGTAATGTGTTAGAAGTTCCGGATATGCTTATGTAAGACGTTTGGGAATCGCATTTGAGGTCTGTTGCGTTGGTGAATTTAGAAATTTGTCGGAGACGAGTTTTCTTTTGGTCTAATTTAAATGTAGTGTATGAAATGTATATGCAAAAATGATAATACGACGTTACATTACGTCCATCGTTGAGCAACGACTACGATGGGAAAAAACACTTCCGCGACAAGGAATACATGGAAATTGTCAGTTGTCTAGTACCCACAGCGACAAGTCGAATACCAACAGACCGTTGCATAGGAAGCGCCGAAACAACAAACGCGTTTCCCCAGAGGTTAAAGGATAATGGGTTCGTTGGATGACAACTGCAAAACCGAACTTCCAGGTAAGCCTTCTCAACAGTTCGGTTTTGCAGTTATCCAACGAACCTGTTGTCCTTTCTCCGAGGAAACGCCATTGTTTTTTCGGCGCTTCCTATGCAACGGTCTGTTGCTATTCTACTTGTTGTGGGAACTCGACAATTTCCATGTATTCGTTTTCGCGAAAGTGTTGTTCCCATAGTAGCCGTTGCTCAGCGAGGGACGTAATATAACACGTCATACTGTATTTTGCATATATATTACGTTTCATAGAGACCATATTTAAATTAGACCAAGACTTGGACCTGGACAGACGTGTTAAGTTGAAACGAGGAAAGCTTTAGTCGTCTCGAGGTGAGAAGTAAGACGACGCCGAGATTGACGTTGCAAGTACGAATTACGGTACGGAAAGTGTGAAAGTGGGCGATCAATAAACGTATTTGTTCCAATCCGAAGACCCACGCTATTTATTCGTGTTGCGCCACAAAGACGACACATTTCAATATATATGGCGTTTGGGAATTGCATTTGAGGTGTTTTATTGCGTTAGTGTATTCTAGACATTTCCTTTATTCGCGCGAAGTTGTGATGTGGCGTTAAGCGTCGCCTATTAGGCACTTATGTACAAGTTCAGAGAGGTTTGTCCGTTTTCATATTAGGGCCGCTGCGTACGTTGTAATTTTCACGGCATGTTTCTTTTGTAAAATATGTTCCTTAGTAAATTCTCGGCTCGTTTCTATCCTAAGTTTGTAGAGTTCTTTGTTAGAATGGCGGTGGTATCTACGCCATTTTGAGTTTCCTGAACGATCAGTCATCCCAGCCATTGGCCATATTTTGTAATTATGGTTACTTTCTACAGCAGCATTACTCAGCTTTGTGTCCATTTACCATGAAGTTTAGGCTACCTTGCGCCATAAAAATATGTAAGTAGGATATATCGTGTTGCAGAACTATTTAGAGTTCATTCTACGCAAATATGACGATAAACTACAGCAGTTCCCCCCCCCCCCCGCCGCACATTTTTTGTTTTTTTTTGCGAGACGCGCTGTTTACANTATTTCTATTTTGTAGTGGAAGTCGTATTAATGCAACATTGGTATATACAAGACATAAATTAACGTACTAAGTTGTTAAATAGTGATAGTTATTGTCAAGGAAGGAGAATGGCAAAGGATTGAAAAGTGTTCGATGACGTCATGAAGGTAAAAATAATTGCTTATTGAGGAAATTTGGCGAAAGGTGTGGAGACAGAAATGTTCACGTCGGACCGAATCAGTCGAAATTGTTAATGTTTCGGAATAGATAACGTTTCTAGACTTTGCCATTCTCGGTATACCTTAAATTTGTAATTATTTGTAAATGAATATTATTATGATCTTAATATGTATTTTGGAAGTGGTTTGTGTAATTTGTGTGTATACATATTTTGTAATTTAATTATTTTGAAATATACTGTGTAATTGTTCAGGAATTGTCGATAGCAGTGTTGGGAATGTGGTTGAATTTGTTTATGGGAAAAGATCTGTACTTGAATTTGCATATGCAGGTATTCTCTGAATGTTTTGTACTTAGGCTTGTTTGACATCTTACTGAGTCTGTGGGTTGTAACTTTCATCATACAAATTGTTAGGTTTGATGTGCAGTAATTTGGTAAGAGTGTAATGGAAGAGTTTATGTTTGTAGGGATTCTAATTTTGTATTTTTATGTGGAAAATAATGTTCCTTATGATGGGGAGCATCATGCAAAGAGGCTGAAAGTCTGGTGACATTTTGGGTGCAGGAGTGCTCAAGGCTTGCTGTGTGCCTTGTCAGCTGTGTACACATGAGCTATATGTAATTATCACACATTCAAGCTCCATCCATTTCAATGTCTAAGGGAACAGTGGGTCCTCTTACACTAGATGTCATCAGATGCATACACATGAACTTTGAGCTGTGTGTAATTGTGACATGTTTAAACTCTGCTGCCTAAGGGAACACTTCACACGTGTGTGTGGAATTACTATAAGGCCTCTTGCTTATTCTGCATTGTATCACTGGTGCTAACAAGTCTGTATGTCTACTGTATACTGGCCTTAGTGAAGTGAAGATCTCGTAATTTAAGGGACATAGATTTCTTATTTATAACACCAGGCTCCTCATCCCAAAAAAGAAAAGAGTAAGCTGAAACTCTTGGGTATGTTTTTATAGATCCATCATGCAGATTTTTGTGAAAACACTGACAGGGAAGACCATTACTCTCGAAGTGGAAGCTTCAGACACAATTGAAAATGTAAAAGCAAAGATCCAGGATAAAGAGGGTATTCCTCCAGACCAACAGAGACTGATTTTTGCAGGAAAGCAGTTGGAAGATGGCAGGACTCTGTCTGATTACAACATTCAGAAAGGTAGGGCCTTAGTTTGAATTAAATGCTCTTAATACAGGATATGTTCATTTTCATGGCTTTAAGAGTGCTTTAAAGGAAATCACTTTATTGCTACAAAGAATTTCTAAATTAAGATTTCTTCAGTAATGTTTGTTAGCCATTTACTGCAGGGTCATAGCATAGGCACTGGGAATTTGACAGATGAATAAGATTCATGTTAGCTTTCGTGGAGAGAGTTTAGCATAATGTTTTAAATGAAATTGTAGTTTTGAAGTGTATTCAAATAGTAACTACCTGTAGCACTGGCTACAATTAGGAAGCCTGTAATCTGATTACATGGTATACAGAAGAAAGAAAATATAGGCACTATGCCCAGTTTATTTAGTTCGGTTTTTTTTAATATATAATCTGTTAAGTGTAGTGGATAGGTGATTTGTGGATTCTTTGCCGAATTTATATAGTTCCGTGTTATATTTGTATAATTACTGTAAATTTTTTAAATTATGTTTTATTTCATAGTTGTAAAAATGCAGGCTGTTCCATGTTATAAAGTAGTGCATTCTCCATTATCTTAATGGTTTATCAAGTGCACCCCACAGTTTGTGTTAAGCATTTTTTCAGCGTGGAGGAGTGTCATCCGTTCTCATTGTGTGCTTGTCTACAGGAAAGAACTTGAGAAACCTGCCCAGACTTTCACATATGTTACTGAAGAATATAATTGAAAGTTGTATTAATTATAAATTAGATGGGACAGTTCTGGCATTCACCTATTTGTGAAGGCCAAAAATTTCTGAGCATATGTTGGGTGTCACATGCTAAATATTTATTGGGGCGAGAAATGTTTGCAAGTTACAGAGGAAAATGAAACTGTGATGAGTACACAGTTTCCAGAAGCTTTCTATATTTTTTGAATTCCTACATTCTCCACTGTGATTATCCAGTTTTGTCCAAAGATTATCATTGGATTGCCCTTGTTTGTCAGTTATGCATCTCTTCATTGGTGTTCATAATTCAAAGTATACTGTTGTTTCCATGTATCTCCTACATTGAATATAAATGTCTACCTTTCATTGAAAAATTTTATTAGCCATTACATTAGCATAAAAGCTTTGGTCATGCAGCCTAAGGTCATCATGAGAGTTGTATGTTAAGTGATATTCAAGATGGTTGTGGTTGAACAGGGAATAGAGCATTGTATTCTTCATTATGAAAACTTCATTTGACGATAAGGTAGAAGGTAAAGGTATCACAGTAACAGTCCATAGGGTTGTGAGATATTGATCCTCCCACGTTTTCTAGACATTCTGCACACAAATCGTGAGATTGTTAGCCTTAACCTGCTGACTTGTATTTACCTCGAGGAATGGTCTTGGTGCTTGTTTCTTTTGGAGTCTGGGTCGATCCCAGGGTCATAGCATGGCTAGAAGAATTAGGTCAATTGGAAAAAGCAGTGACCTTACCAGGATCGAATTCATGACCTTCTAGCTTGTAGTGTAGTGCCACAACCAACTGCACTACTGCAGGCCCCATTTTCATTTGATAAAAACTGCATTTTTGGCTATCTGCAGTAATAGTTATACAAATGAGAACGGAACACATGTTCACCATATGGTCTGAAAAACAAAAGGTGCTACAGTAACAATTACCCTCTTCCCATAGTTACAGTAAGGAATTTCTTTACAGAATCAACACTTCATCTTGTGCTGAGACTGAGGGGAGGAATGCAGATCTTTGTCAAAACACTGACAGGGAAAACCATTACCCTGGAAGTGGAGGCATCTGATACTATTGAGAATGTAAAGGCTAAGATCCAAGATAAGGAAGGCATCCCACCAGATCAGCAGCGATTGATCTTTGCTGGCAAGCAGCTGGAAGATGGCCGAACGCTGTCCGACTACAACATTCAGAAGGAATCCACTCTTCATCTTGTTCTCAGGCTCAGAGGAGGAATGCAGATCTTTGTCAAAACACTGACAGGGAAAACCATTACCCTAGAAGTGGAGGCATCAGACACTATTGAGAATGTAAAGGCAAAAATCCAGGACAAAGAAGGAATTCCTCCAGACCAGCAGCGTTTGATTTTTGCTGGCAAGCAGCTGGAAGATGGCCGAACGCTGTCCGACTACAACATTCAGAAGGAATCCACTCTTCATCTTGTTCTCAGGCTCAGAGGAGGAATGCAGATCTTTGTCAAAACACTGACAGGGAAAACCATTACCCTAGAAGTGGAGGCGTCTGATACTATTGAGAATGTAAAGGCTAAAATCCAAGATAAGGAAGGCATCCCACCAGATCAGCAGCGATTGATCTTTGCTGGCAAGCAGCTGGAAGATGGCCGAACGCTGTCCGACTACAACATTCAGAAGGAATCCACTCTTCATCTTGTTCTCAGGCTCAGAGGAGGAATGCAGATCTTTGTCAAAACACTGACAGGGAAAACCATTACCCTCGAAGTGGAGGCATCAGACACAATTGAAAATGTGAAGGCAAAAATCCAGGACAAAGAAGGCATTCCACCAGATCAACAGAGACTGATCTTTGCTGGCAAGCAGCTGGAAGATGGACGAACTTTGTCAGACTACAATATCCAGAAAGGTATGTTTCCGATTACTCCCATACATTAGTATGACATTTTGGCATTGTTCAAATGAAATCACTGATTCTGTGACATTAATGTAGACAGTGAAATTTTAACCGCGGCATAGAAGTACTTTGTGACATTCAGCGTGATGACTTAGCGACTTAAATGAGCTTTTAGTTGAATTGTGTTCCAGTAACTTAACAGTGGTGGCTAATCAGTAATAACTTGTTATGGCAAAGTGAAATGGTGGGATATTCCTGTTTTACGTAATGGTTTATATCATTCATATATGTAGTACTAAGAGAGCACCAGTGGTTTTTGTTTGGTAGAATATAATTCACTCTACCTGATCTGTACATGCTCTTGCAGTTTCACTGTATTTCGTTCTGCCTTCCATCTGCTTTGAAGTAACCCTGTTTTTGACATGTTTAATAACATATACTTAACAATTTTTGTTTTAGAATCTACTCTTCATCTAGTTCTGAGGCTTCGAGGAGGCATGCAGATATTTGTAAAGACACCGACTTGCAAAACCATTGCTCTTGAAGTGGAAGCTTCAGACACAATAGAGAATGTGAAGGCAAAAATTGAAGACAAAGAAGGAATTCCTCCAGACCAGCAGAGGTTGATATTTGCTGGCAAGCAGCTGGAGGATGGACGTACATTATCAGATTACAACATCCAGAAAGAGTCAACACTCCACCTTGTATTTCGTCTTCGTGGGGGACAGCTGTAGAGTTCTTCAGTCCTCTCAGTTCCTGTATTTCAGTTTTTGTGAATGAGAAGCATTTGTTTTCACATTGGTTTCAATTTTTCCTTTAAGGTTTATTTCCAAAAATACTTAAATATGACATGTAATTTTAAAAGGTGTTTTAGTAATTTTTCTACTGATGTAGTGGGTAATTGAAATAAAGGACATTGCATTATAGTTAATTGCACTCTGACACTGTATTCATTCTTGGCCTGGTAATTTGCCTAAAATTTGTTATGGTTTATGTGATCCCTTTTTTCCCTTTGTGTGGTAACTGAAACTGGAAGCTTTTGGACATGCCTACGTGACTCAGGACATGAAAAAAGACCAGTCCTCAGAATGTCTGTGATAAACCTTTTACAATCGAGAGTCCCTGATAGGTGTGGAAGACAGGCTTCAGACTGATAGTAAAGGGGCTGAAGTGGTACAGAGATGGTTCCAAGTCACAAAAGCACTGGAGCTGGGTTATACAGCCAGGGTGCAACGTGAAAACTAAGTTTAAGCCTTGGACAGTACACAAATATTCCTAGCAGAAGTGCATTCCATTAAAGCATGCACTGTTGAGAATGTAGGTAGGAGCTATAAAAACTGAAATTTCTATATTCCATCTCAGTGAAACTGCATTTAAAGCACTTAGCAAATACCAGGTTACTGGTACTGCCATTTATCACTTAACACAAAAGGCTTTACATAAATTTCAAGGCAAGATTGATGGGTCATGAGGGTATTGCCAGTAATGAAACAGCAAACAGATTGGGAAGGATGGGACCTGAACAGCTTGTGGCATCTCTGTAGATGTTTCCAAGAATGTGAGAGACTGGACAGACAAAAAAAATATTCTGAATCCTTAACTGGACTCAAAGCAGCCAAGAGGAGTTATACAAAGACCTTTACCACAAGAATGAAGCAGGTGTTAAAATTAAACAACCTATGATGGATGGTAGGACTATTTACAGGCCACTTCTGACAAAAAGTATCTATTCAAACAGGGATTGACAGATAACCCAATTTGCGAAAGGTACCAAGAAAGAGAGTAATCAGCCACACCTGTGTGATTGTGGGGATGTACCATAATTAAGTCATTTGGGCCAATTTTTTATGGAACCAAGTTGCTACTGTGGTGCCCCTATACACAGTCTTTCATTTCATTAGAAGTGTAGGATTGATACAGGGGTAACTAGAAAGGGAAGCCCAATAGATCATTGAAGGTCACAGTGCAAGGGCCAGATAATTGTGGTCCACCTGTTATCCATTAATTCATTTGTTGATTCCCATAATGAAGCACCTGTGGATTGCAGGGTTTATAGTTTGAGCCAGTGGGTTTGAGGATATGGGAGTGACTAAAGGGTGCTATTGTGTGGTTTGTGATGCATAGCTCAGGAGGAGTCTATAGTTTCATTGCTTAGCATGGGTCTTGACCCTGAAGATTTAGGCAGTATGTTCCCCCAATGAAATTTCAGTTGATTCTTGTGCCCTGTAATTAGGGCCTGATGTATATTACTGTAATTTAGAAAGGTTGATAGAGAGATGTGTGGTGGAAGCAAAGAATGACATTGTTTTGAAATGTGTTTTAATTATGCAGAATTCAAAATATATGAGGGAAGAATCCTAATTGACAGTGGAACTGCTGTGCTTAGAATACTTCACCTAATTTTGTAGATCCCAGCAATAAATAGTGGTAAACTATGTGCTTATACACATGTACTGCAGTCCTAATTTGCAGAGCGAACTGCATACACAGGTTGCCCAAGTTCTGGTTTCATTCCAACTTGTTCCATAGATTAATGAGAATATGGAATTCCAATTTGGATGTTTGCCAGTCACGGTAGCCAAGCGGTCTAAGGCATGCACTATCTTCGCTCGTTCGGAAGCCGGGATTGTGGGTTCGGATCCTACTCAGGGCATGGATGTTTGTGTGCGTTTTTCTGTGTTTTTGTACAGGTAGAGACTTTGCGACGAGCTGATCACTCGCCCAGGGAGTCCTACCATATGTGTAAGATTTAGAAAAACCGAAGTGAACGGAGTTCATGGAGGTAGGCCTAGGCACACTGGGCCTGTAGTGCCAAGGAAAAAAGAATGGATGTTCACACTAAAATGGATTAGAACTGGAGACTTCTGTTAGCAAGATCATTATATTTTGTACAAGGGTGAGTCAAATGAAAACCTTAAATTTGTAATCATCATCATCAGTAATCTGTCAGACGACAGGTCCACAGTCTCTTCCAAAACACTTCCTCCACTTAATGCGATCTTGAGCTTTCTCCTTCAAATGATAGTATTCTCTTCTGTCCCCAAGGTCATCCAGCATCTCCTTACGTCTTCTTCCTCGTCTTCTTGTCACTTCTATCCGCCCCTCTATCTTTCCTTCAATAACTTCTTTTAGAAGGCAGTTTGTGCGTAAAACATGACCAATCCAATTAGCCTTCCGTTTTCTTATTTCATGTAGGATATTCCTCTGCTCACTGACTCTAATTAACACTTCTTCATTTCTCACATAATCGGTCCAACTGATCTTCTCCATCCTTCTCCAACACCACATTTCGAAACTTTCCAGATGTTTCTGATCTACTGCCCTAAGTGTCCATGTTTCAGCCCCATACAAAGCTATGCCCCAAATGTAGCATTTCACTAGTTTTCCTCAAATTCAAGTACAGTTTGCTGGTAAAAAGATTCTTCTTCTTGCTAAATGCAGCTTTTGCCATGACAATCCTGGATTTAATTTCACTAGTACACCTTCCATCATCCGTTAACAAGCTACCCAAATATTTAAAACATTTCACATTCTCCAGTTGTTTTTGGTCTATCTTTATTGTGACTGGGGTTGGTTGTCTCGAAATTTTAATTACTTTTGTTTTCTCCACATTCATTTCCATGCCATAAAATTTGTAATAAAAAAAATCGAAATTTTGCGCCATTATCCTGTAAGTTGGTGAGCGTGCTACAAACAGCGTGCAGAATGCCTGTAGGTTGCAGCATAGTGCAGATGCACAAATACCGTCAGAGCACCAGTATAAGATGACTGCCCCACTTGAGACTTGCACCAGGGAAGAACAGCATTCTCTTATTTGGTTTTTGTGTAGTGAAGGTGTGAAACTTGTTGAAATTTATCGAAGAATGAAGTTTCAGTATAGTGATGCATGTTTGTCACAGCAGCAAGTGTAGGAATGGAGTAGGAAGTTTGCAAATGGTGTGACTTAAGTGGAAGATGCTCCTCATCCGGGTCAGGCATATCGAGTCGTGACTACAGAGAACACTGCAGCAGTTGAAGCCATAGTGAGGGAAAACCGCCGAGTGACATTAAATGAAATTGCAGCAAGTTTAAACATTAGTCATGGTTCCGCACACCACATTCTGCACGATGTGCTCCAGTTTCACAAAGTGTCTGCAAGATGGGTGCCACGGCAGCTGACTCCTGAATTGAAAGACCGATGTATTGATGCTTGTGAAGAACTTCTGCGGCCCTCTGAACGAGAAGTGATGACTTCCTTGCAAGAATCGTTACTGGGGACGAAACCTGGGTTCACTTCCACCAACCGGAAATGAAGAGAGCGAGCAAGGAATGACGCCATTCCTCATCTCCAAAACCGAAGAAGTTTCGAACACAACCATCAGCAGGGAAGGTTATGCTGACTCTCTTTTGGGATGAAAAAGGCGTCATCTGGAGCACGACACGCCTAGAGGGACCACTGTCACCAGTGCATCATACTCAGATCTCCTAAAAAATCATCCTCAGCCTGCAATCATAGCGATGTGGATTGCTGTCCACAGGTATCCTTTTGCAACATGACAATGCAAGGCCCCATACTGCCCGTACAACAGTTGCGACAATCAATGACCTGCATTTTGAGTGTCTTCTTCATCCAGCATACTCACCAGACCCTGCCCCAAGTGATTTCCATATGTTTGGACCACTCAAAGAAGCAATGGGAGGAAAGACGTTCCGTTCTGATGAAGAGGTACGCCACGCGTTGCATGAGTTGTTGCGTGGACTACCAAAAGAATTTTTTTTTCTAAAGGAATTCATGCACTTTGTAAGCACTGGAGGACTTGCATTGAGCGTGGGGGAGATTATATTGAAAAGTGATACAGCTTTGTACCACTTGTGCACAATAAATAATACTCAAAAAAATATTTAAGGTTTTCATTTGACTCGCATACCTACATGCACTTTGTAAGCGCTGGAGGACTTGCATTGAGCGTGGGGGAGATTATATTGAAAAGTGATACAGCTTTGTACCACTTGTGCACAATAAATAATACTCAAAAAAATATTTAAGGTTTTCATTTGACTCGCCTACCTACATAGGTGATTGTTTTTTTTTTCCTTTTCACATGCCTGTTTTTAAGCCTTGTGGATTGACAGCCTTGTGACAGGTGAACTTGAGTGCACTACAAGACGGCCACTGTATATATATATAATGGATTATATACCTTATTAACATGTCTTCATATAGACGTAGACTGAGATGACAAGTGACTTTACCTGTAAAATGCTTTGGCCAAGGTAAAATAATTATGCTAGTGTGAAAGCCACAGATTATTATTATTTTTTTTCTGCAATTGGGTGTTCACCTAGTGGCAGTAGATTTTGCACTGATACAGGCAAGGAAAGAATATACATAAAGGGAACAATACAAACAAAGTTTATAACAATAAACAAGGTACACAGTGCAAATCCAAACATATAATATCACAAAGACAAAATAACTCCAAGTGTGACTATTTAAGTTTTTATCACTTGAAAACTTAGTACCCTTACATGTTTCGGTCCTTACAGACCATCTTCAGAGGAAACATCGATACTTATTTGGAAACAATTGCAATTGGTGTTCTAAGTGCTAAAATACATACACACACAATGCCTGGAATGCACAATATACATAATATCCTATTTTTTCTTTCACAATTACAGTTGCTTTCCTAGTATATTAAAACTTTTAAAGTTTTTAAAACTTTGTTGTTTAAGTTAAAATTTATAAATCAAGTAGGTTCATGTCCCTTCTCCTATTGTCTTTCTTGGTGGGGGCTGATCTTGTGCCGCCTGTCTGTCTTGAGAAGGAGATTCTTGGTATCGTCCTGTGTTTGTTCGTTTCTTGCTGTGTTTTCACACTGGACGGAGTTATTTTATCTTTGTAATTGTTAGTGTGATGGACCAGAATGAAACAAATCAAATTCATATAATGTCACACAAGGGCATGTGATTGTTTTCATTTCATTGGTTGTCATTGGTTAAACCCACCTATCTAGTTTCAGCCTCACCATGTTACACATAATCATAGCCTCTGGATTAAAATTGCACATAGTGACTATTTCTGCTCTACACTTTCCACTAGTTTCACCCATTATAAAGTTTTTATCCACAGCATATTGTTTGTGATCTTAACCTCTGGCCCTTTGTTGCATGTTACTGACGATGGTTTTCAACTTTTCCAGATGGGCCACAGACTGCTGCATTTCAAGCCTGTAGATAAAAACTAGTCTTGGAATTTTGTTTGTGCTTTCTATACAGGTGATATGCTGTATCTGAATCATTTAGTTATCTTGATGCAGTTAACATTGATACATTGTTTCTTTGTGTTATATTGGATTTCCATAACAATTGTGATTCTGTCCAAGGGTCTGTTTTGCAGTTTTGAATTTCAGGGGCCCACATGGTGATAGAATGTTTTTGTAGGTTGAAAAGGATCTTTCTGCATCACAGGTGCATATTTTAACAGGGGAATTTTCTCAGGAACAATGTCTTCAGGGTGATCTACTCGTATATCTTGTCCCTAAGTACTGGACACTGATAAATGTCGAAAATCGAGAGTTTCTTTTTAAGACCACCTCCTCCTTGTTGGACACGCTTTCACCAGCCTCCCCTTTCACAACACTAAGCCTTTCTCTTACATTTTTCATTATGTCCATAGATTCTTGCAGAGGAAGACCATGGGTTCCTCAGCATTTTATAGTCTCTGGAAGTCAGTCAAAATTGCTTCAGATGTAGGCAGTTGAACAGGCCACTTTTGGGTCACTGAATGCACTCTGGGATTCATGCACCAGAACAGCAGGCTCAGATGGGAACTTGGCCACAATTGAATTCACAGCTTAAAAATTTTTGCTGTAGATGTTGACTGCTTCTAGCCAGGCTCCGTATCTTGTTATCAGTGGCACGTGAGTGATAGCAAAAAGGTTAGAAATGCACTCACGACGTCTAGTTCAGCAGTCAAGAGTTCTGTCTTCTGGATTATGATGCCATGTAGTATGTTGAAAATCAACTGACATTTCAGACTTGCCACCTGCTTTCACGCTGGTTTCTTGTTTTTCCTTATTCTTTGACCATGAAGATGGAATCAACATGTTTCTCCAAAACATCTCTGATTTTCAAAAGGCTACATGGTGTTGTATACAACTCTTGATAGTCACACAGCTGTAGGAACCTCACATCCTTTGTAGTTGAGCAATATTGAACTGGGGGACAGACATCACAAAACGTTTCTCATGAAACAGAAGATAAGCCTATATTCTGCCATGTCCCTCTCAATCCTACATTATTTTCTTATTCTTGTTCATCACTACAAGTACCACTGTCACTATGATTAATGAATCTTAACCTTAACAAAAGTATGGTTACTTCTTTCACTAGGGAAAATGAACAAGTCTGATCTTGAATATACGTAGGTTGTACCGAAAGTTATGAGCAACTTTTTTTTTCCATGCAACCTGGGAACAGCAGACGAAAGAGAGTGCGGTGGTAGGTGGAACCAACTGTTGTGTTAACCTTGAGTGTCTTGTGACATCAATAGCTTGCATCACGTGACCAGTATCACTCCTAACAAAATGGCCGACAACGATATGTTGTTTCGCCAGCTTGCTGTCATCGAATTTCTTGTGAAAGAGGAAATCCCTGCTGCAGAAATTCACCAGAGACTTCAGCGTGCTTATGGAAGTATGTGCATGGGTGCGAGCAGTGTTCGAAGATGGGTGAAACATTTTAAAGATGGGAACACCAGCATCGAAGCTTAGCCTCGGAGCGGTCGTCCTCAAACAGCCTCAACTGAACGCAACAAGGAAACAGTGGATGAGATCATTCAAGATGACAGGCGTGTGACTGTGGACACAGTAGCCGGAAAACTTGGAATAGGGCACAGTGCAGTACAGGAGATGATTGAAAGCTTGGGCTATAGGAAAGTTTGTGCTCGTTGGGTCCCGTGGTTATTGACTGAAGACCACAAAGGTCAGCAAAAAGCCATCACCTCAGAACTGCTGCAGAGATATCGACACGAAGGCGATGATTTTTTGCTCTGTATTGTGACAGGTGACAAAAGCTGGTTTCACCATTTCGAGCCTGAAACGAAATGGCAGAGTATGGAACGGCACCATTTGCATTCTCCATCAAAAAAGAAGGCAAAAACGTTGCCATCAGCTGCGAAGGTGATGGGCACAGTCTTCTGGGATGCAGAGGGAATTATTCTGGCCGAATTCCTGGAACCTGGGCAAACCACCAATGCTGCTCCTTATGTCCAGATGTTGCACAAGCTCCATCGTTCATTGCGCGATAAACGTCTGGGACGAAACATCATCGTCCTGCATGACGACGCTCACCTCACATTGGAAGCAATTGCAAAGATGGGGTGGGAATTTCTTCCACACCCTTCCTATAGCCCTGATCTGGCACCCTCCAACTACCATCTTTTCGGATTTGTGAAGGATCAGCTGCATGGACAACGTTTTCAGACAAGGGAGGCAATTCAGAAAGCAGTGCGTCAGTGTCTTCGGATGACTGGTACAGAACTTTACAGAAGGGGAATTTCCAAACTCCCAGAACGCTGGGAGAAATGTGTACAAAGAAGTGGCGATTATGTGGAAAAATAAAGAAAGGTCTGTAGATTGAGGTGGTGTATTTGGTTTGTCAATAATAAAACATGTTACTTTACAAAAAATTGTTGCTCATGACTTTCAGTACGACCCTCGTATAACTGTTACTGACTAATACAGGGACCAGTGGGGGGCTAAATTTCAGCCCATAACAAGAAAGTTTTCAAGTCTGTGCTACAATAGAGTGTTTGTTATACCCAGACTGCAGTACTAGTAAGACTGCAGCAAGATCGTAGTGTGAAGGTTGCTGGCCCACTTGCAGTATCTGCCTTGTGTATCTCTCGTAAGTAATTGTGTCTGCATAAAACACAAGGCCCTTTATCCTCATTGCACTTGGGGTGCACCATCTACCAACATTTACATAATTCACTAGAACTCATAAGAAGTGGGTTTCCTATTCTCCAGTATATGTTGTTTTGTATCGTGTGTCCAAATGGAACATGCATCTTCATAAAAAAGAATATCAACTTGAGATCAACTTTGTCAGTGTGAACTGAACTGACTAGAGATGTAATTGTGATTAATGTACTGTCACGTGTTAGTGACTGGACAGATTTGGTTAGGATTGATAATTGAATTTACTGGACACTTACTGCTGTTAACTACAAATAATAACAACAGTTTTTCTGTTTTTACAGTCCTCAATTAACTGCTGTATTTTCGAAGTCTTTTCAGTCTCCTACAGCTTCACATACTTTTTGCTTGGTAATGGCCTGAAATACTCGTAACTATGGCTGTCCATAATGCTTCCATGTTCAACTCCTCTTCGACAGCTTTTATTTCCAGTCCTACTGGGCCTCTATAGCTTTGATAGGGATTCAAAAACACCACCTCCAGCAAACCCTGTACTGTTGTATGTGTATTTGTTCAGACACAATAGATCACTGTGGTCGAAGTGCAGCAGCTGATGAAGAGCACTGGTGATGCATATCATGGTGCTTGCAAGTCCAAAAGAGTTATACTTGTAGGTTCATAATGATCCTAAAATAAGAAGTATTTATATGATCTGAGGTTCTCACAGTACCAGTTACGAAGAGTTCTGTCTTCTGGGTTATAATGCCATATGTATGTTGAAAATCAACAGACATTTTGTAAGAATATATCACCTCCAAAACATTGGTTGGNCAACTTGAAGTCAGTCTTCACTAGTGTGACAAAATGGTTTAAGGTAAATTTACTGTCATTATATCTGGACAAAACCTATTATATGGGATTCCACTCTAAAGATATTATTAATTCCGAAATACAAATTAGATATAACAACAAAATTATTGCCAGTACTACTGAATTAAAGTTTCTTGGGCTAGTACTTCACAATACTCTGTCATGGAGTAGTGACACCGATATGTTGGCTTCCAGATTAAACAAAGCATGTTATATTGCAGGAGCAATCAGACCTTTCTTATCTTTAAATTCTCTAAAGATAATTTATCATGCTTATTTTCATTCAGTTATAACATATGGCTTAATTTTCTGGGGAACTTCTTCCCATAGTACAAATATTTTCAAACTCCAAAAGCGAATGGTTAGAATACTAATGGAAGCAAGACCCAGGGATTCTTGCAGAAATTTTTTAAAATTTTAAATATACTACCTCTAGCATCTCAGTACATACTCTCCTTGGCTCTGTTTATGGTTACCAATAAATCATTGTTCAGACAAAATTCTGGAATTCATACTTTTAATACCAGGAATAATTCTAATTTTTTTTCAAGTAACGACTCACTTGACGATGTTTCATAAAAGTCCTACCTACGCAGGCATTAAGATATATAACCATCTTCCAGCCAATATTAAGGACTTGGCATGTGATATTAAAAGCTTTAAAAAGCATTAAAATTATTTGCATGAGCATTCTTTTTATACTGTGGGTGAATTTTTTATGCATAAAACTAGATAAGTATTTCTGATTGTAGTAATAACATCATTGTGTCAGTATTTACAGTGTTCTATTATTTTTATTTTTTTGACAAAATCTTTTAATGATTGGATGTCTTATTTATTTATTTATCATAATTTATTAATATTTTACTGTCTTGTATTTTTTACTTTTATATATCCAATGGTTGTACCAATATGGATCAAAAGAATAAGTTAAAATTGAATTGAATT
The DNA here is from genome assembly GCF_002891405.2 of Cryptotermes secundus. Classification (NCBI taxonomy): domain Eukaryota; kingdom Metazoa; phylum Arthropoda; class Insecta; order Blattodea; family Kalotermitidae; genus Cryptotermes; species Cryptotermes secundus. The sequence goes on from NW_019744129.1 coordinate 328,855, forward strand.
GAATTAAATTGAAGCAGTGGATGCTCCTGCAATACCTATCTGACTCCAGTATTCCAGCTTTTAGGTGTCATGTCACAGTATGTAGAAAAGCGGTATCATGGCACAGATCTGGTGGAAAAAGTCCTGAGTTTTCATACTTAAAAGTTGGCAGGTATGTTTTACAGGCAACCACTGTAAGAAACTTGGGAAGCAGTACTGCAAGTAGAGTTGATGCAAAATATTATGGATAAAATTTGCAGCTATTGAAGAATCACTCTTTGTAACAAAAGTATGCAGGAAAAGATCCTTGTTTTCTGCTGTATTTTTATGTAGATATAACATTAAGAAATCAATGGTACCAATGAATTTTCATGCTGAAATGAAATTACCTTTATCAGCTGTACTCATTTGATCACAGTTGTATTGTATTATAATCAGTGTTAGGTACAACAGTATTTCATTGTGGAAAATTTGTTATTGAAATATTTTTCTGACAGAATGATAGTGCGACATGTCTGTGACAAACCATTCACAGTCACATTCCCTGACAAATGAATGTAAAGACAGGGTTCAGCCAAATAGGAAGGGAGGACTAATCTGGCACACAGATGGCTCCGAGACCAATAAGGGCACTGGAGTTGGGGTGTAAGGTTATGGTACAAGGCAGAAGCTTAGCTTCAGCCTTCTGTCATATTATGGAACTGTTCTTTACATGACAGTGAAACAGTTGAAGT